>NW_003546696.1:0-2182 GCF_000090795.2 Amphimedon queenslandica | reverse complement strand
TCACCGCTGTACCCATAATGAACTGTTGTACTACTATATTGAATAGTTCTACTACACCTGTATCATGATTAATCGACTTCTGCTAAATTACATATCGTTAGTTATTGTTAACTAGGATGTATATTCACTTGTGCTGTAATGCTGTTTACTTTATTAATGCTGTTCCTTTATTAATGCTGTTTACTTTTTTGCTGAAAAAATTACTTAAAATTTTACTTTTATTTAAATCAGCAGCCACTCCTTAAAAAATGTGCATAGAGATTAATTAAGAAATTGACCTTAAACAATGAAAGAAGATTCTAGCTACTCTATTACACCCTTCATAAACGTACCTGTTTGTATCAAAGAATCCCATTTCTTGTCTTAATATTGCAGCAAATAACTACAATAAAAATAACCAAAGACACCATAATTACATTGCACAAGCATACATGTACATGTACTTAATGATCGAGTTACAGACATTATTGTACCATTTAAAATTCTAAATTCTAACTCACGTTTTTCCTTATCCTTGCCACAAATCTCTCCCCAGCTAATGTAAAGCAGATAGCTCTAAACATTGAAGCCACTGACACTACAAGAAACAAACCAACCAGAACGAGCACCTCTCTACTCATCAACCCTAAGAGAAAATAACATTAAAACAAATAAATAAATAATAAAAAAAAGTAAATAAATGAATAAATTAATAAATAGAATAGAATAAACAGATGATAATGAAAAGTCTTACATAAGCTACAGTGTGGTACTGGGCCAGTGACATTAATGACACCACTTGATATCTCTTGACTATTGAGAGATTAAAAATATTAAAGAAAAGGAAATTGGTAAGAAGAGAAGTACGAAAAGAAAGAGAGAGAAAGAGAGGAAACCAATAAAAAAGAATAAAGGAGGAAGAGAGAGAATTAAGAGAAAACAAGCTAACACAAGAGCAAAGTACAAAATAGGAAAGACATATGAAGAAGAGACATTCTTTTTACCATAATGTTTGGTTCTTAACAGCCAAATCAATGACGTATCCAAATATATAAGGAATAATTCCTTGAATTGAGTTAGAAATCAGGAGCATTACCAATCCAAGAGATATAAGAGGATATTCCTAATTAAGAGAATACTAACGAGACTGTTTCAATATTTCACGCACTTACAGGTATGGCAAGTTTGATGAGTCGCTTTAAATCGGCTTTCTTTTTCTTAGACTCTCCAGACTCATTCTCATTCTCATCCAGTATCAGTCTCAGTCTTGAAACGTGAATGAGTCGTCTCATGAAATAAAAACTTGCAAGACCCAGGATTATCTCTAGGGTGGGGCTAACCACACCCACTATACAGAGTATCTTGTACGTAATGTGAAGAGATGTTTCAGAGTCCTTCAGTAGTATCAGAGTTCCTTTAGTGAGGGCATAAGCTAGCGACATTAGAGAGAGTAACATGAACAGTACTTGACAGGTTTTTGCTAATCGCTGACTGGAAGAAACCTTAGATCTGCAATAGACATCATACAGGTACATAAAATTAAATTAAAGTAAATTAAATTAATTTTAAAATCTGTACATATACTCACCCACTTGATCAACAGAAATAAACAAACAATAAACAAACTAATAAATATTTGTTTATTTACCTTATTATAGTAGAAGCTGCTGTCAGTGTGTACTGTTCTAAATAATAAACACAAGCAATCAGTAGAGGCCCTTTCACAGCTGCTATACAGGCCAGATCAAAGGTAGAGTCGTATATAGAGAAGTGTTCCACGTTATTCTCCATATAAGAGCTATCACCACCAGCAATCCATAAAGAAATAGAGAGCAGAGAGTCAACGGCAATGATAATGGAGGTTAGAGTGGTGTAGCGAAGGAAGGGAAGGTTGGAAATGGACTTTGTAGGTCTCCTTTTCCCTTGAGGTACCTCCTGTATGTTGGCTGGGAGCTCCATAGTATCAAACTATGCTTCAATGAAGAGCCAATGGAGTCTACTCTACAACACTGCAGAATTAAATTTCAAAATTATGTTACGCCCATCTACTTCAACACCCACGCACCTCATTATTGGATTTAGGATAACAAATACGGTTATCTAAAGTAGGCGGAGCTTTTGGCTAGCCCCGCCTTGAAAAAATGGCTGATTTATTAATCTCATAATATAACAAGTTTTAATAGCCACTCCTTTTAAAATGGCT
>NW_003546695.1:79239-80619 GCF_000090795.2 Amphimedon queenslandica | reverse complement strand
ATACTTGTATTAAACTTTTAACCTCACTGTAGCACTAGCTAATTATTGTTTTAAGCATATCATTCCAGTTTTTTGGACTTGTGATGTAAAACCTTGGAGTTTTCAGCTAAAAACCTTCAGCCCCACCCCCTTATTAAGTATGCATAAAGCATGTTTATCTGAATATCTCTGCAGTTGTTCAACCAAATTTAGCACTTTAATTTTTTATAACAAGCAATTGTGCATGTCTACCTATTGATGTCAAACAACAATCAGATTTAGACTGCTAACACACTTGAAAAAATTCTTCATTATAATCCAACTTCTGTAGTGAGCCAATGTGTAAAAATTCTCTTTTCCTTTTAATTTTTAAAAATTTTTTAAAAATTAGCTATGATTCCTTCTTCATACTTCTGGTAGCCATGTTCTTGGGGTGTGTCTATCACGTGAAATTAACACGTGGATGCATCCGGTCATATGATCAGCTGCACTAATTACATTCCAGCATGCAACAAAAAAGCCTTGAGTGTCTCCAGACCCTTCCTCCAAAAGCAAAGGGGCGGGGCACGAGACTATTATTTTGATAGTTTTTTTGCAAGAAACAGAAACATGGCTTTCTTTTGAAAAAACGGCAGTTCATCTGTCATAAAAAAGTAATAAAATATTGCATCACTTCTCATGTTCATTTGATTCTAATAACTTATGTACTTATCACTATAAATGCTTATGTTGTAAATGTTCTAATCTTTCTCTCCCTCCTAACTTTTCTCGTTTAAAAATTATTCTATTGTAAAGCTCTTTGACCCATTCCCTGAGTCCTTCAAGGTTACTTTCCTCTCTCTTTCTCTCTGTCAGTCTGTCCACCAATATTACTCTTTTTATTCCTTGTTAAGTTATTATTATTATTATTATTGCTATTGTTGTTAACAGGGTTTCTTAAAAAGCATGCTAAGTGAGCTAAACAGCATGAGCTTCATGAGCTGACAAGCACTGCACTATGATAGTCCATACCTTTTTGGAGTAACTTCCAAAAATCCAAATTTGATTGGAATCAGTTCAGTTAAACTATATGTACATCTATATGTATTAGAAAAAATTATTAAATAGATAATTTTTCTTAGTCATTTTTTTGCAAAATTTGGTCGAAGACCGTGTACTACACAACCAAATGTTATCACGCCTGAATCAGCACTTTTGCCCCAAAATAATGGACCAACTCTGATACTCTATACTGGTACAGCCCTGACAGTTTTATTATAGATCATGCCTGATATTCTGGCATGAATCAGTACAAATTTTAGCATGATTGTATCATGACTGATTTTCGCAGCTGTATCATAACTGATTACACGAAAGCCATGATTCAGGACTGATATCAGTATGATTCAGACTGATATCAGT
>NW_003546695.1:69224-78775 GCF_000090795.2 Amphimedon queenslandica | reverse complement strand
AAAAGCTCTACTGAGTAAGCTAATTGTCATGAGCTGGGCATTATACTGGAAATAACCCTGATTGGCACACTTCCATCTACAAGTGTACAGTGCATATACATATAATCATATGTGAAGTGCCTATTGAGGTAGATTCAGAGCATTTTCTAAGCATCTGTATTGATTCAGTAGTCAGTATATTACACTATGACAACTCAAAATAAATTTTAATTACATTCTGTTCAGGTTTAAGCCTTAATTACAATTACAATTATGCAACTGTAATAGTAATTGAGCCTCTATTAATTACAAATAGATCTACAATTGTAATTCACACCCCAGGTCAAAGTAAATTTACTCATTCTTAGTGATATTTTCAATGGGTGTTGTAATAAAATGCATTGTTCTGAGTTTTATAGAATGATTGCCTCCCTTTTTGACATCATTACTAAATACTAATGAGACAATGAAATGCCAGTGTTGTAGTCTAGTGTACATGTAGTGCATGTGCATGTTTTTCAAGATCATGCCCAAAAGAGTGATATGATTGGAAAGTAGATTATCAACATCTTTAAACTGATAACCTAATTTAAATCCTATTTGGCTAATCATAAACTTGGGCAGTATTACAATTGATGAGTAGTCGAGATTATTTGTACTACAAAAATAAAAAAAACATTGTGCAAAACTATAAATCTATAAATCTAGTACTAAACTACTGCAAAATTACAGTACTACTTTAAAAACATATATATTTGCACACAAAAATATAATTAGCAATGTTTTATATCAAATGACTTGTCACGAATTGACCTCCATTGTATCTTCAGGTGAGATACGCTTCTATAAAAGTTTATAGTAAAATTATTTTACAATCTGTAATATTTTTACCACAGTTGGGCTAGTTACAGTATCATAATCATTACTAGCAGGCCTAGAAATGAACCATGAATGAACTCAGCAATGCATGGGAGTGGTGCGACAACAAATTTAACTTACACAGTCGATGTAGTTAATTTTATATTTGGCTCATCATAAACATGTTGATTATCACTACTAAAGATAAAATTGTAGATCTAATTATGAATCAAGGCAACTTCAATACCTTGACATATTTGTCTGCTGAGAGCCAGCTTCATTCTGAGATGCATCTTTTATATTAGCAAATGATCTGATAATTATAATGGTATAGTTCATTAAACAGTAATTTTGACACTTACATTTCTTTTATTTCAGTGTTACCATTTATGTGCATCTTATTACTTTCATAGTGATTTGAGTCACTGTTGAAGCAAAGCAAAATCAAAATTTGATTGACTTACTTTTCTCTCTTTTTCTGCCTCATCCTTGCACACAAGCAGCATATCAATCCAATACTTAAAAACAGACACAAAAGTAAACCAAACAGTCCTGCTAGAACAGACACAGCTATCATTCTACCATCAACTCCAGATACATCTCTAGTTGCACCACCTAATTCACCAATAATACTATCATGCAGTACTATTATAGTGGTAGCATTGGGACCATATCCTGCAGTATTCTTAGCCCTCACCTATAATATTAAAGCTCATATTGTATATAGAAAAAATTACAATTACTGAAAAGTGATAAACCAATCCGTTTCTTAGACGAAACAACTGAAGGCGGTTCACGGGCACATTTATTTGTATTGGTCCAATAACTGGTATCTGCATAAAAAGTTTATTTGTTGGATTCTAAACACTTTTTGCTTACATTAGAAGCTATTGTGTATCCAGAGTATATAACTTGATATTGAGATATGACACCATCAGTGGTTTGAGGCATATCCCAGCTCAATATAACTTGATCACTGCCAATAACAGTTCCGCTAAATGATACTGGTACGCTTGGAACTACACAGCAAAATAAATGATATAAATTAATATTACACAGATTTAGTAGCAACTAAATACCATTTTCATTTGTATTAAAGGCAAGTACAGAAGAATATGGTCCCAGTCCAACTGATGTTCTAGCAGCCACCTTTATCATGATATGTTCATATGGATAATAACCTATTGTTACAAGTCTCATTATTTATAAAATCACATTTATAGATCTACCTTGTAAAAATATGCGGGTGTCCTGTGTTTCAAATGATCTTGTTTGGAGTAGATTGACTCTAGTCACTTGCACCATGTAACTAATTATTCTTCCATTCCTTTCTATTAAATTTGGTGGCAACCAAGTGGCAGTGAATGATGTTTGTTGAACATTTGAAAGCACTAGGTTAAGTGGAGGACCGCTAGGAGCTATATAAGCAATAGTTAACAACTATGCAATAAGTATATGTAATTATCCATACCTGCTTCAGGCATGCTTATGTTAAGTGGAGATGAAGATGGACCCCTCCCAGCAGCATTATCAATAGATATTGTCAAAGAGTATTCAAAATCAGGCTCCAGATTACTAACTATCACTTCTTCCCTTGCAAATGGCTCCATTGCTAAACTTGGATCAGGATTATTAGCATGAGGAGCTACAGTAATTTCAACATCTTTTGGCCTGAGTGATGTAATGTTGTTCCCTGCTGATCTTTTACTAAAAGATGTAGATAATTCTTTATTTTCTCCTATTGATTTTATAGGTACAGCTTTGATTGTAAAATTCTATTATTCCTTTCCACTCATTTTTAGGAGGTAATTTCCATGATAGAGTAAAAGAATCCGGAGATAATACATTAAATGATATGTCTTCAACAGAAGCAGTGGGAACTATCAAGTGAAAAGAAAGGTATTACTAGGTAAACACAGTATATATTTGTTTCATTTACTTTCAGGTCCTGTTAAAACAACGGTGCTCATTAGATTGGTATTAGACAATTGGTGTGAAATTACATATCCAACATATGGCTTCAAGTCATGAATACGTCCCTCATTGATAGTACCTTCATTGTTTGTGTAATAGTTGAAACTGGGGAGGATGGAGTAATGAAGCTGATAGTCATCATTTGATAAATTTTTCCATGAACAATCAATATCTGTAGAGCTGGCAGCGGAACACATAAAATTTAAAAGAGTACTTGAACCTAAAACAATTTAGATCTATTTAATACAAATATGCAAAACTAAACAAAATATTTTTAAAAATGCTTTTCAATTTTGTTGTGAACACATATCATAGGTTAAAGAGATTTGTACTTTTTGTACCTGATTTCTGAGTAGTTATGGCTATTGGCTCACTCTCTATTCCAGTCCCATTAGAGGTATTAGCATAAACTGTTATGTTGTACGAAGATGCTGATAAAACTAATTCCAATAAATACATTGTATCCGTTATACCAGACACTGTTGCTACAGGACGAGGCACTGCCAGAGACACTGGAGTATCAAGTAACTGATACGTGATAGCATATGATGTTATGATGTTGAATGGATCAAATGGAGCCTCCCAGTCTATCAGTATTGATAGGTCTGTAGCATTGACACTCAATGATTGAGGAGGCCCAACAGGAACTATTATAAACCAATATTTACTATCATAAAATTATCATTTTTACTTACATCCAGAATATGTATTGATGTAGTTAACTCCTGAAGGGCCACAGCCAGCAGATGTCAAAATACACACCATACAAGTGTAATATGTGTCCTTTCCAAGATCAACAGAGGCTCTTGTCATTGATACTGTCTTTGATATAAAGTGCTCATTTTCTCCAGTGCAATTGATTCTATACCCACTGATAATTCCATCAACTGAGCCATCAGGAGGTGGCAGCCAGTGCAAAGTTAAATTGCTACCATTTAACTCATTGCATAAACCAGTAGGAGGATCAGTAGCAACTACAAGGAATACTATAACATATAATTTGGGTTATTATTAAATACCTTTTTCTTGGAGTGTAATAACCAGATTAGTTGAGAATGGTCCTACATCAATGGTAACTGCTGCTAAAGATACAGTGTAATTTTGATTAGGCATCAATCCAGTGATAAGCATATACTCTTCAGTTGAATTATAATCAATCACTAACAGACCATTACTGATTCTAATGATGTACAAGTGAATTAATCCATTAGGCACAGCTGGAGGACTCCATGACACATTTATTGAAGTATAATTGACACTTTTCAGCATTATACTGGTTGGAGGGTTGCTTGGCGCTAAAAATTGTAATAACAAAATTAGTATAAATCATAGATAATAGAGTAAATGAATGATATTAAATATACTAAATAGAGTAAATGATATTAGATATGCTCTAATATCTATGTATAAATACATCATTTTGACTAAAATAATTCATAGGTAATTACCACTTTCTTGTGTCATAATGGTCAACACAGCAGCAGGCCCAGCAGCAATTGTAAATGCAGAGACATAACATGTGTATCTAGTGAAGGACAGCAATTCATTGACAGTAAACTCAAACTCTGTAGTATTGAAATGAAATACAGTGCTGTTAGTTTGATCCAATAATGTGATTTGATAGTATCTAATGATTCCATTAGGAGTGTTAGGAGGGGACCATTTCAAAATGAGAGTTGGATCCATTGGTGGTGGCATCAAAGTTTTTTGGTGCATCACTTGGCACTAAAAAGCAATAATAGTATCATTAATGTAATATTTAACTTACTATCTTTGGCTGTTGTAACATTAATTGGTCTACTATATGGCCCAGTGCCAATAGTAAAAGCAGCTACCCTCACACTGTATGTAGTAAATGGGGTCAGCATGAGTATTGTAAGGTGAGAATTGGCTGTAGTAAGGGTTTGCTCTGATCCAGTTGCCATATTAATAATGGAGACTTTATAATGACGAATGACACCATTGGTTGTATTTATATTTGGAGGTGACCATGAGATAGATATTATTGTTGAATCAATCGCTATAGGCAACACTGATAACGGTGCAGCTGTGGGAACTGTGTGCATTAAAAATTAAATTATTGTATTCATTTTGCATTTTATCTTACCATCTTCCCCTGTGTTAACAAAAACATATTCAGAGACTTGACCAATATAAGTTGTAGCAGCTGCTACATGACAGCGATAAGTATTGTTTGGGCTGAGATCAGTAATAATGACATATGTGATATTACTAGTTTCTTGCATTACAACAGTGCTGGTTGATTCATCAGTTATATTAATATAATATTCTGTAATATCGCCATTAGGATTAGAAGGGGACTCCCAAGCTAACAGTATACTTGATGAACTGATGGCAATAGCTTTCAAATGGCGAGGTTGACTGGGAGCTAATAATTGTAAAATAGATAATAATAATTTGGTGACAATGTAATTAGTATTGTTAACCTGATTGACCAGTTTTTGTCAGTAGTGATTGAGTGAAAGGACCAGTTCCATTAGCATTTCTGGCAGCAACACTCAGACTGTACGTTGTATCTGGATTCAAGTCAACAATACTGAAGTCATTATTAGCAGTAGTAAACTGAGTTGTAACTAGCGTGTCTGTATTAGTAACATTAACAATATACTCATTGATATTTCCATTTCTGTCTTCCTCATCTGGAGGATTCCAACTAATACTAAGACTAGTAGCTCCTGCTGATGCAAGATTTAGTGACTGAGGTCTTCCACTTGGCACTGTAAAAGGGAATGTGATAGTTATACAGTCAACATATTAATGTCCTACCATCATCAGGCATGGTAATGCTTATAGGTTCACTGAAAGGACCTCTCCCATTAGTAAAGGCAGCAACAGAGATATTATAAGTATATGATGGTTGGAGATTTTCAATTGTAATGTTCCTGTCAGATGTCTTATAAATATAAGTTTTTTCCCCAACAATGACTAAAATTTCATAATACATGATAATACCATTACGATTTGACAATGGGATTAAGCCCCACTGTATAAAAAGTGTCCTGGCATTAATAAAGAGGAAAATAACATTGACAGGAGCACTTGAAGGCACTAGTTGTTAAAGAATATATAAATATTCAAAAGGTATTGACTAACCATCTTCTAGTGTTTTGATCTCAATGCTAAGTGAATATGGACCTATTCCAGCATTGTTTCTAACTGCTACTCTACACCAGTACGTAGTAAATGGCTGGAGTCTGACAATGGTTGCATAATTAGTATTGCTGGTATAATTAAAAGAACTGTTTGCTGATGTAACTAGGATAACATATGTAATGTTAGGACCATTCAAGTAATCTAGCATTGGAGGAGTCCAAGATATCATGAAAGAGGTTGGAGATGATGAGTTTATCTTCAAATCAAATACTGGGCGAGTTGGTGCTGCATAAAGTATTAAATACTAATACTATGAAGATTATGTACCTGTGAGATGTGTTGAAATGTAAAAAGGGTTATCTGAAAATGGGCCCAGTTTATTTGTAAACACTGCTATCCTGATAGAATAATTAGTGTTTAAGCTTAAATTACTCAGAACAACTGGTATTTTGGTAGTAATAATTATAAAATATTGACCAGTAGCTGTATCAGTCACCATAACAGTATAGTTGCTGACAATGCAATCTCTTGTTATATTCGATTGACAAGGTAAATCCCAACTTATAATTATACTTGATTCATTTGATGCTCCGTAAAGATTTATTGCAGTAACTAATGAGATAGAATGATACACAATACAGTAGTCCAATGAAATTACTTTCACACTTTGGTTCAACTTCTGACCATCTTCCATTAGCTTGACATATTCTTACTCCATTACCAACCAGTTTATATCCTTCATATGTACAGCTGTAAGTTGCTGTACTGTTAACATTTGTACTGCTCAAAGAAACAGAGAGTCCTCCATATGCGTTTGACTCTACCATTAGCTCACTGCAGTTAACTATAAAATTTTTAATATTAATTTTTTGAAACACTAACTAACTTGATTGACAGTAAGGTGGATCTCCACTCCAATTTCCATCACTCAAGCAAGTCCTAACAGAAACTCCAGTTAAACTGTAGCCATCTTCACAGCTATAAGTAGCTGTACTATTGTAAGATCTAGAGTTTGATGAATAAGAAATAGATAGTCCTCCAACTGCATCTGACTCAACCATTAGCTCACTGCAATTAACTATAAGAAAGGTTTATTAAAGATGAAAATGGAATTATAATAGCTAACCTATTTGACAATATGGCTCATTCCCACTCCAACTTCCAGTGCTCTGACAGGTCCTTATAGCAGCTCCAACTAAATTGTAGCCATTTTGACAGCTATAGGTAATTGTACTATTGTAAGAGTAAGAGTTTGATGAATATGAAACAGACAGCCCTTCACTTAATTCAACCATTAGCTCAGTGCAATTAACTACAAATTTTTAAAAGTATAATTTTAAAAAAGCATAATATATCTAACCAATTTGACAGTAAGGTGCATTCCCACTCCAGCTTCCAGTGCTCTGACAGGTCCTTATAGCAGCTCCAACTAAAATGTAGCCATTTTGACAGCTGTAGGTAGCTTTACTGTTGTAAGAGTAAGAATTTGATGAATATGAAACAGACAGTGCTCCACTTGAATCAACCATTAGTTCAGTGCAGTTGACTAATAAAATGTTATGGATCTAAATCCTGGTTTCCATATAGTTGTGGCTGTTGTATGGATTTTGTGGTTAGCATACAACTGTTCATGTAGAGATAGACCTGATTTTTATCTCCAAGCTTGTTGCAACTGTGTTGTTAAAGGCTGGTTTTTATATAGCCCCTGTACAACAACCTTTTTTTACGAACAATCATGGAGATAGAAATCAGGTCTAACTCTACAACAGTTGTATGCAGTATGCTAGCCACAGAATATATACAACAGCTGCAACTATATGGAAACCAGGCTTAAGTAATTTTTATGTAAGTAGCTAACCAATCTGACAGTAAGGTGGGCTCCCACTCCAATTTCCACTGCTCAGACAGGTCCTTACAGAAATTCCAACTAAATTGTAGCCATTTTGACAGCTGTATGTAGCTGTACTATTAACAGTTGTAGTGTTGTAGCTCAAAATAGTTGCATTAGCATATAACTGGTCTGGAGTCCCACATGACCCTAATTACAATTACACATGATAATAATAATAATTTGAATTATATTTTATGCTCACCTATTGTAGAAGTAACAATTTGAACTTCATTGACTTGAAAGATCCAAAGCCCTGGTACTTCTACATTGCTGGTAGTTTCGATATCAATCACTGCCAGTGTCCTAGAGCCTTGCACAGCAAAATATGTGGCATTTTGCCCTCCAAAGTTAAATCCCACATAAGCTTCTGTTCCACCAATGCCATTTGAGCCGCCACTTGCATCACCAGTGACCCAGTTTATACCATCATCAAGGTAAAGGAACAAGACATAAGAGCGACCTCCATCAGTAGCTAGGACACACTGAAATGTATTGAGCTACATTATGTTAAGTGAAAATATTAGAGAGTTAATATTTCATTCATACTTTGTTGTCATTCTCCTCATAATATCCAACTATGTACCATGTCACTATTACAACAGACTTAGCTGTAAATGGAGGCTGGTTTGGAAATGCAAGCCGGACATCTTGCGCCACTTTGCTTACAATGGCACTAGCAGCAGTTTCTCTGCAATAGACTGTCCCAGCTCCACCACGTGTGTCTACATCAGCCCAAAATGGAGCAATGAGTGTTTGAGGTAAAGGAAATGGATCAGATGTGTATTCATTATGAGCCGCATAAAATGAAAGGAGGCCATTGTTGTTTATCTGCATAATCATAGATAGTTACAAATTTGAGTAAGAGCGGAGATTCTGTTTAGATATTCACACTTACAAAAACGGTACTGAAATTTGTGCCATAAAAGATAAAGTTATTTAGTAGATTTAAGGATGTGGATTGATCATCGACATTAGTAAAAGTTTGATCTCCTGTTGATCCTGCAAATTCATAGAAACGTGATATGGGGACAGAACGGCCTGCAAAAGATAGTATTGATATATAATTACATTAGTCACACAAAATACTGACAGCTTTGAAACAACAGCGACAGAAACAGCAGCAGCAAATATCCCGGATTCATTCTGACTCTTCGAAATAATGTCAAAGAATTATTTGCTCGCAGAAATTTATAGTTACGTCTAGAGAGCCACACCTCTAATGCGTGTGGCAAATGAACAAATTTAATTTAGTTTAAAAATTATTTTACAAGATGAGCAGAAGAAAAAGGGATGGACAAGGGATATAGATATCTTGAAGGGACAACTGCAAGAGCTGCAGATACCCAGAGATAAAATATAAAATAATAGATGATAATACTGTTAAAAATTCGTGTGTGCAAGCATGAACATGAAGGAAAATTAGAATGTTGTGCACCTTCATCTTAAAGAATGACATTACACCTCTGTTATCATAACATAATAATACAGTCCCAAAATAATAAATTCATGGTCCCAAAATGTGCTAAAAATAAATAAATAAAGTGTACAGTAGTAACAGAGTGGTGAAAGGTGTGGCTAAAACTATTAAATGATCATTAACAAATATGCCCAATGCTTCAAGGTGTATACGTCAAGGTATATGTATCATACCAGTAATGCATAGTATATTTTGTTTAAGTAACTTCATACTTTTCATCTTGATACTACTGGAGATGATAGCTAACTTGCTGGATAC
>NW_003546695.1:14548-69190 GCF_000090795.2 Amphimedon queenslandica | reverse complement strand
TATGCTTAAACGACTCCATAGGCTCTCGTCCTTTAGTATTAATGCACATCAACTTATGCGCATTACTTTTGCCAGTGTAAAAAGGCCTTAAATTAGAAGTAATTTAAACTGTATTAAAGTAGGGAAGCTGTGTAAAATCAACTGCAACGAGTAGTTACTATACTGATAATAGATTATGCAATTAATGTTACTATTGTGGTTTAAACTATGTGTTGTTGCACTTGAAACGCACACACGATCTGACTTTTGTATGAGTGTGTGACTTCAGGAGCCCTGGTACAAATAGAACTCTTTTATTTCTCTTTTTGTTTTACTGTTTTTATACCCATCTCTCTATTTTTTATGCACAAGGTAATCAGTATAGTCTTGCAAGCCACAGAGGCACAGATAAGCTCAACCTTGTCTACAATTATTGTCCATAGATTTAGATAATAACTTGTATTTATTCTACTTATAAAGACAGTACTATGACTATGGTCATAAAATACAATTTGAAAAACTTAAGGATATGGATATATCATCATTATGAGTAAGAGCACTATCAAAACTTCCAAATGAATAGAAACGTGATGTAGGGGCACAAAGAACTGCAAATGATAATAAGCTAACTCTATTAGCATAACAAAAAATAACTGACAGCATTCAAGTAACAGCAACAAAAACAGCAGTAGATAATGATCCATTTTGCAGACCTGCTTTTTGATCACCTGAGCCACACCCCCAATCTAGAATAAAATGTGTATGCAGTCTGTCTGTGCCCTACATCAGCTTCAGTTTATTTACAGTGACCCATCCCTAGCAATGTTTTCAACTAGAATTTTTGTTATGATAACACTTTAGTTTTAACTTTGCTATGATAAGATGATCATGATGTAGAATGAATTAGTGGCATGGAAGTACTCCTTTGCTACGACACTACTTTCAGAATCTCTACAATCCTTTGCAAACAATAGAGAGCTAGGGAGGAGTAGACTAAAATGTCAAACCAGTACAAAATAGAAACAAGACGCAAAGTGTGAGAAGCTAGCTCCTTTTATGAAGGCTTTGTATCATCATGAAATCCTGGATCATGGGGATAAATTAAATCTATTCTAAAGATATAAACTACAATTGGTAAAGTTTACTAGCAAAAATGAAAGAACACATCAGCAATGACTAGATCTAGGTCACATTAATAATTATTGGAGCTATATTGTAGTCACACAACCTTTTCACCAGTGCCTTGATTTTGCCATCTTTTGTGCTGCTCCATTCATTCAGTTTTGCTGCAAGCTCAGCCTTTGTTGCTGAACTGTTTGGCACATTTGATAAATCTTGTGTTATCCAGTTAGTTAGTTGATTGAGGACATTCAACCAAGGTGGTAGTGACTCCTTGTAGTCAGCATCAAAGCATTTCTTGAATAAATCAGTCAGCATTTCTTGGTCACAACATGCTACTAATTCTTTTGTAACAAAAATGACATCATCAAATTCAATATCTATAATGAGAGTAACAATTTTTTGTTAATGGTATTAAAAACTAACCAGTCACAAATTTAAACTTTTCAGGTATTGGTTCCTATAAAATATTTTGTTAATATTTGCATAATGCTTAATGTTTTAATAATACCTCAGTCAATGCTTCTATCCAGTCACTATACTCTGCTTTTGACTTACATTCGTCACACAACTTGACGTCATGTGGAAGTCGGTGATACTCTTTTTCATTTTTTGAGCACATAATAGCAAAAGCATAACTGAAACGTCCACGGCCCTTCTTTTTATCGATAATTTCTGCTATTTCTTTGAATGCCTGAACAACATACAAGGTGTGCTTTTTTGAAGGAGGCATAACTTTAATTTCAGTTTCATCACCTCTGAAGGTCATTGTTATTATGCTGTTGTTATCTGTGCATTTTATAATGGTACGATTTTCATCAGTTGACGATTGAAGTTGTGCAAAACTGTGCTTCAACATGCAATTAGTAAAAGCAACTTCAAAATTGACAAAGTTTATAGGACGTCTATTATTTCGTAGTAGTCTGACTGCCTCCTTGTCTATGAAGCGCTCTTGCTTATGCTTTCGAGCACAAGGCATGTAATAACAAACTTCATGGGTCTCATCTTGAGCATATTTTCCCCCTGGTACCACTGCTACCATGCCAACTAATGCTAAAACTGACATAAATGTCTCTCCTTGATTTGCCCCAAACATTTCTCTAGCTGTTGTTTCGGTGATGATGCCATTTTCAGTGTACACCTTAGAATCTGGAGGGTTGTCAAATGATTTATTGAGATTAGATAAAAATTCATTAGGTTTGATAATAATAATATCGCTGGTATCATCCACAAGACTAAGATCAAAGATGCTGCCAAATGATGTGAATAGTTCACAAAACTCTTTGAAATCCTCATCATTCATATCGCATTCCTCAGCAAGCTGACGTAACTCAGCCTTCCTCATAAACATGCCCTCCTTATGTTCTAGAGCACCGCGAAAAAATAACCATGTAACTGGAACATGTGTTCTTCTATAAACATTACCCAGAAAATTCTTTAAAAACCGAAGGAAATAATTACCTTGCACTTTCTTGTTGAAAGGTAAGGTTTGATCTTTGAATTCTGTGACATTTAACTGTCTGGCCACTCGTTGCAAATCTTCTTCAAATATTTTCATTTTGGTTTCAATTTCTTTATCACTATCCTCTCCGCTGTGTGAAGCAAATACTGTGCACGGTCGCTTATGAGTAGTAACTCCTTTACAAAGTCGCATGCAGCGAAGGAGATAATCCAATGGTTTCTGCCATATCTGAAGCTTTCCTTCTTTTTCGTTTGCTTTTTTATTAGAGTTATCTGAAACTTTATCTAAATCAGCAAAAAGCCACATACGACTATTTATCAAGTGGCCACTAAATGCTCTCAAAAAGTAAAAGACATTAGTGTTGAGTGTTACGTCCCAAATATTAATTAGAGTTGCACCTCTTGTTATGGTAAAAACGAAGTCCAAATTTTGTTTGTCACAAAACCGGCTGCTGTATTGATGTAAGTGAGCCAATAGTTCTTTCATGTGCTTGTTAAGTAATGCATCTTTGTAAATCCGCAAAGGCTGTTCAGTAGGAACTTTGTATAAAATTTCTTCGGAACTTCTGGCAAATTGGCAAGATTGGACACCAAAGTTGTACAGCATTGAGGTTGAGTATACGCAAGCGATTTCATAGTTAGACCTATTAGTAGCCAAGATATGATGAGATGAGAACCCTGCAGTGATTGGAGTCTTGAATATCTCTTGAAGTGCTTCCTTTTTGGCACTCTCTGGCAAACCAGCAAAGCAAATAAGAAGTGGAATTATCTTAACATTGGGCCTCTTTTTCATGATACGTTTCAAAGTCACAGCATCAATGATACCATGAACAGCTAAAGTAAACATGTAAATATGATTCATAAACATTCTACCCAGTGAAAGTACCTTCAAGCTCAGGAAGAACAGAGCTACTACTAGGCGATATTGTTAAGCCCACTGGTGATTGTTCAGAGACGACAACGGCTCCAGGTTCATCAGATCGAGATTCTTCAACAGCTTGTAATTGATACTCTTCCTGTTTGAGAAAATTGTTAAAGTGGTAATCACTAAAAAGCCTTGGCCTTTGCTCACCATTATAAATGGTTGCTGCGCTGCAGCGCAGCTACACCACAATCACGTGAGCTGCATATTCTAAATTCCATTGTAGATCTTGTAGATAATTAGTTCTACTCTGAGCTGGTGGCTGATCATCATTCATCATGATTGTGGCTGATTTTTGTGCAGGCTAGCAGGCTGCCCAAAATCCATAATCAGGTTGGGCCTTGATTGAAAATCAGTCGTGATTCAGATAAGAATCTAAAACTTATGGTTCAGAAAGGACATCATGATCATAATTTTTTTGTGGTTTTGCCGATTTGATTAAAGTATCACTATGATTTAGACTCACAAGTCACTGTCAATTTATAGCTTCTATCTGTAAAGTGTAAACACATTTTTTGCCTGTCTGACTAGATCTCATGCTCATGCATGCACCAACACATGCATTGACACAGCAAACTTATACCAGCCTTATATTTTCAAATTTTAAGCTACTTTTTAAAGCCTATCAGTACTGCTATAACTATGTAACAAAGTTATCTGATTGTGTGTAATAGCTATTTTTTACTGTTGGCTGTCAGTGTAAAAAATAGTATATATTAGTTGGCTAAAACACAATCAGAGTGACCTTGACAGCGCCTACATGGAGGTCTTAGGAAATAAGCGTTAGGGCCAACTGCATGCAGAGTAAAATACATTTGATAAGTTTGCTTATTTAGTATTGCAAAATGAAAGTAATGGTACTATAGAAATTGAAGAATAATTGGCAATTCTACTGCAGCACTACACTAAAAATAAACAAATTAAAATTAATCAATATGAACTAATTATACAATATTAAGTCAGCGACAAAAGTATCAATCACAAAATAGTATCATAATAAAAGCTGAAAGGTCAGTATCTTTGTTTTATGGCTGAGGCTCCTCGGGAGAATATTGATGCTTTCGACATATTGTACATAATTTAACAATCACTTTCTTCACATCAGGCCTAAAAATTGACTGGATGATTGGATTAATAATAATGACTGTCAAGAGAAAAACCAATGATGCAGCAATATATGAAGCCGGCACATCATGAAACAAACTGGTAACGATAACAATAACAGCAGGAGTATAGCATACCCCATATGCAACAAGCATTGCTCCAAATATTCCTATGATTCTTCTATTCTTTGACACGTATGCACTCTCATCTGCTAATTGAGCATGTTCCCGGATGAATCTTCTTGTGAAGCAACACGTCCAAATTGATGAAACTATGATAATGCTTGCTTCAGTAAAAAAGACTACTAGAAGCAAAAAACTAAAACTAGCTTCATTTTCAAATTTCACTTCGCAAGATCCAAAAGGGGAGAAAACATATTTTCCCATTTCAAAGAATGGTGGTACGTTCAATAATGTAGACGTTATCCAGGTACTAGCAACGACAATCAGAGCTACCTTAGCTTTCATGTATTGCTTGTAAAAGATAGGCTTGACAATGAATAACCAACGATCAACAGATATAGCAGCTAGTGTAGCATTTATGAAAGTTATGTTATAGTTCAGTATAAATCCAGCAAAATTGCAGGTTGCCTCTTTTACTTGCATTGTATTGCCAAAGATCCATTCTCCATATGCTGCTGATATGAGCCAAGATGGAATGTATATGAGGGCCATTACATAATGTATCATAATCAGAGAAGTAAAGAGTATTGTAGATGGCAACTTTAAGGATTTGCATTGAGAAAAAGTAGCAACAAGAACAAAAGTATTAACGATCAATGCAGCAATCATTTCTACAGCAAGTGCAGCTGCTAGTAGAGGACCATTAACATCTTCACCAAGAGTATAATTTAGACCATGTATATCCATATTACTGCCAGGTAGAACTGTTGCTGAGCTGAAACTATTTTGGCCAGACTAAAAATAATTAGGTCTAACTAACATCTATTTATATATCCTGATTGCCATGGTGGATGGCATTTTCAGTTGAGGATGCTGCTAGATAGTGTTAATTAACAGCTATAGGTTCCTGATTTATAGTTTCCTTCAAGTATACAATGTAATCAGTAAACAACGCCACAAAAGAAAAAAACAAAAACAAAAAAGAACTGTGTCAAAAAGAACATGTAATGATATGACACCATTACATACAGTTATGACAAAGAACTAGTTGTGAAATATATGATTAATAAAAGCAAGTGCTGAATTACGATGCATTGCTTTTCATTTGTTATCTTTGAGTTGTGACCGGAAGTGCTTTAGAAAAAATAGTACCATACATCAAAACATCAGAATATGATGTGCTATCTACTAGTGAATTTGTTTCATTTTACATTTCAGCCTATAATTAGCTTCATGCAACCAAAATAATTATTGTATGGTATGAATGCATGATGCACTGATTTAAGAAGTGGCGGGAATTCCCGCGGGAAGTGGTATTCTGTGGGAGGTGTGTCCGTCACCTTGGAATACTACAATGGCGACTGGTGAAGAGCCAAGCAGTAAGAAGAGGCGGGTATGTAATTCATCGGAAGAAGAAGAGGACCTTCTATTCAACTGCAGAGGTTAGCTTCCTTTATACTGTGAGATATTCCTCTTACTCCTTATAGAGCACCGTGTTGCAATAGGGCCAGAAGATTTTGAATTATTGACAGTCCTTGGAACAGGAGGTATCATAATGATATAATTGGTCAAGGATCACTTGTCACTATCTTGTTATCTTGTCTCTAGGATATGGAAAAGTGTTCCTTGTAAGAAAAGTCACGGGAGCTGACCAGAAGCAGTTGTATGCCATGAAAGTACTTAAGAAGACTTCTGTTGTCCGTAAGAAGAAGGTGATGGAGCATACCCTGACAGAGAGATCAGTACTGGAGGCCATTAGAGACTTTCCTTTCCTTGTAACACTTCATTATGCCTTTCAAACTGAAACAAAACTCCATCTTGTTATGGGTGAGTCCATGATAATGGCCATATGGGATATGGGATGGATTGATAACTATAGTCTACACTGATTGAAGTACATTTTACATGTAAATGCCAAATTCCATTGGTCTTTGGTGTAATATGAGATTAAAGTGTTTGCTAATTTGTCAAAATAAGGTGTGAAACATTCTTTTGTATAGTTTTTCAAATAGTACAAAGTTGAGTAAAATTAATGATAATTGCTTAAGGACAGGCATAGATCTAATTACCATGAATAATAGTTTAAATGTGCTTGTTAATATGATTGTCAATAAATGTAACAATATTGACTATATCCTTGTGTTTTTTGTATTACTGACGCGCTGCATAATGTACTGTGAATTACTACTGTCATGTATTTAAAACTATACTGTTACATCATTATTCAGATTATTTGTGTGGAGGTGAACTATTCACTCATCTTCATCAAATCGGTCCATTCTCTGAGTCAGGGTCACGATTATATGGAGCTGAGATCACACTAGCCCTTGAACACTTGCACTCAGTTAGTATTCATCTATGTATAGTATTAACTTATCATTGTTTCATTAACAGCTTAATATATTGTACAGAGACATCAAACTAGAAAATATATTGTTAGATAGAGACGGACATATTGTTTTAACGGATTTTGGACTCTCGAAAACAATGAAACCAGATCAAGTACACATAGACACATTATAATGTTGTTGTAACTTGTCTCAGTAATACTTTGCTCCTCTTTTATGATTCTGTTTATCAACATTTATCTCTACACTGTTTATCTCATGATCTCTCTCTCTCTCTCCCCTTCCTCCCTCCCTCCTCTCTCTCTCTCCCTCACTCTCTCTCTCCTCTCTCTCCCTCCCTCCCTTCCTCCTCTCTCCCTCCTTCCCCCATTAAAGGTAGCTCATTCTTATTGTGGTACAGTGGAATACATGGCTCCTGAGATCATAAGAGGAGGTGATGATGGCCACAACTTGTTAGTGGACTGGTGGTCTCTTGGTGTGTTACTCCACGAATTGTTGACATGTGAATCACCTTTTGCACCAACTGGGGAAGACAACTCTCAAAAAGAGATATCACGGTTAGTGAATTAAAAAGACCATTGTGCAGTTTATTATTGATTTCATTTATAGGCGGATATTGTATGAGGCTCCACCCATACCTCATAAATTGTCTCCATCATGTCGGGAGCTGTTGTTTGGGCTAATGAGGAAGAACAAAGATGAGAGATTGGGAGCTAATGGAGCCCATGAAGTGAAGAGCCACAGGTGGTTCTCCTCTCTTAACTGGGACGATGTACTGGCTAAGAAAGTGAGGCCTCCCTTTAAACCTTACGTCAGTAATGAAATGGATGTTGGGAATTTTGCTGATGAGTTCACTAATCAAGACCCTGTTGACTCTCCTGCCCTCCCTATTTCAAAGCATAATCAAGTGTTCAGAGTAAGTTGTGACTAGAACTTATAACCTGCTCCTCCCTCACTCTCTCTCTCTCTCATTCTTTCATGCTTCCTTTTCTTCAATTTTTTAAATTATGGATATTAGTGGCCACTATATACACAAATACAAGTACATGTAATTGGTCATTTGTATTGTAAAAGTAAACATTTAGTACATACATGTACATGTACGGTGTATGTAGCCGTTTAGTGTAATAATGCTGTGTCAATGGCTGATTGTGCATGTATCATAGTAAATATTATAATTAATCATTTGTAAATATTATACTTTATAGGGTTATTCATTCATTGGTCCTCCAGTCTTATTTACATCAAACACAGTTCTCTCTTCTCTCCCTCCTCTCCTCCTTCATGATTCACCTTTCCTACAGAAGTATGAACTCTCAAACACTAACTTAGGGACTGGTAGTTTCTCTACGTGTCGCGTGTGCATTGAGAAGGAGACCAAGCAGGAGTTTGCTGTGAAGATAGTGAGCAAACGTCACAATCCAATGAGAGAGATCAGCATATTGCAGTTGTGTCAAGGTCATCCTAATATTGTTCGCTTGCATGAAGTATTACAAGACCAGGTATAGATTGTTAGTCTTATCCTTTCAATTTGCATACATTGTACATTATACATATATACACATGGTATAACTACATACAGGATGTTACTTCACTTTGCGAGCAATCTCATTCTGTGAACTTACATTTTCCTGGAATGACTTAATTTACAAGACATATAATACTTTACATGATTCAATTTCTCTTTCCTTATTAATATAAATGTATATACATGTACATTGTATGCACTCTATCAATTGTATACAGGCTCCATTTGTATGTAGTATCTTTTTCATTTATAATGGAGAGGCTAAATCTATGTATTATAATGTACTGTATTAATTTTATTGTATGTGTGACTCCCTTTATATGTTAGTATTATAATGCATAGTATTATTATGTTATAATTATAATGTATTATATATAGTCTCTGTTAGTATTAGTATTAGTATACATGTATGTTAGTATTATAATGCTTCTCTCTCTCTCTCTCTTTTTCCTTTAGCTTCATGTCTACATTATAATGGAGAGGCTCAGAGGTGGTGAATTACTTGATCGTATTCGTAGTAATAACAGCTTCACTGAAGCTCAAGCAAGTCATCTTTTCCGTCAGCTGGTGTCAGCTGTTCATTTCATACACTCAAAGAGAGTGGTCCATAGAGACCTTAAACCTGAAGTATGTACTTGTAATACAACTACATGTACTGTAATGTGATATTTTATGCCCTTTGTATGTTGTGTTTAAGAATTAGCTTTGTTTTTTAATTGGCTCAGAAAAAATGTTTTGAAATTCCTGTTACATGTACATGCTATGCTAAGAATTTTAAAGAAAGAATTCTTGGATTTTCTGATGCATATACAATTATGTAGAAAGTTTGAGCTGATTCCAATCAAAATAATATTGATTTTTACAAATTTAAAGTTGCTCCAAAATTTAGGCACAACATGTTCTTGTATTATGTTGAAAGTTTTTAATAACAATAAGTGTGCTTCAAAATACCATGATACTTAATGCCGTATGGTTGGTAATTTTTGTGGTGGTATTAATTTTTGTTAATTTTGCGATTCATTTTTATCAACGAAGCTACCACCCACACATGAAAAACTAATTAACGGGCCATTCAGAGCTCTAACTACTATTTCCAAGCCAGTGGAGGAGCCAGAGTCTTTGCCTATTACTCCATATTCCACTATAAGCCATGTATTGGAAGCTAGTGCTGTAGATCCAAGTAAAAAGAAAATTGCTAACTGCCAGCCACAAATATTTGTACCCATGAATATTAGCTTCTGGAGAAAACGCAAAATATTTGACCCTTGAAAATTACCAACCATATGGTGCATGATTAATTTATAGTTACATTCTACATATTTAAATCACTTAAATATTTTTCAAATTTTATATTTAATAGAATCTCATATTTTCAAATGAAGATGATGACACTGCTGTATTGAAGATCATTGATTTTGGATTTGCACGTTTATTGCCTGAAGCTCCCCAAGTATTGACTACCCCCTGTTATACATTACCCTATGGTGCACCTGAAGTTATATCACACAGCAATGGATACACTGAATCATGTGATATATGGAGTCTTGGAGTTATACTGGTCAGTAGTACAACATGTATTGTATAGCTTAGGCTTGTATCTATAAAATTTAATCATTTATTCTAGCATCAATTTTTAAGCAGAAATAAACATTATCAAAATTAAATGTTACATTTATGTTAAAAATTAGCATTAATGTTTCTTAATTTTACTTTGTTTCTCACAGAAGTTTGATATAGTGCTTTTTGTCAGATTTGCTCAAAAATCTGGTGAAAGACCTTGTGTACAGGGTATTTCACTTAAAATAGCTGGGAGGAAATTCTTCATTATTTTTTCTGACATATACATATATCTGGTATACTTATGCTGTGTAGACACTTTGAGCCAATTCCAATCAAATTTACGATTTGTTAACAGTTACTCCAAAATTATGCCAAAGACCCTAGGAGAGAATTTGTCATTTTTATTTCTGATACAGTACATGTACTTATATTGTGTAGAAATTTTGAGCTGATTTGGATCAAAATTAGATTTTTTATGATTTTTTAAAGTTGCTTCAAAATCTGGCCAAGCAAAGATACATGTACATGTAGCTGGGATAGAGTTCTCAATTTATAATTTTTCCTGAAACAGAGCTACAGTGTAGCTGATAAGATCAAACTTTGAATAACTAAGGCCAAGTATGCTTTTCAGCTCACATGTACACATATACACTATGCATCATAGTCTCACGACACAAGACTATGATGCATCACATGTGCAACATTCATAATTAATTTATGACCTGCTTCTAATTATTGTCACTGATATCTTAGCTCTTATTTGTGTACATTAATTTGGTTTAGTAGGAAAATTGGCTTCAGCGCCAAAATTTGGCTAGTTTTTTGTGCGTATCTGGCTATCACAATCCTTTACTGTGTTATCATTGGCAATCATCATTGATGCATTTTTATTTGTAGTTTCATACAATTGCCAAAAATAGAAAGTTTTTATGTAGTCATGTACATGTACTGTCTCTGATATCATCATATGATTAATGATTTTCAACACTCCAAAATAAAATAATACAAAATACTTATTCACTTTCTTATTTTCATACTAGTACACTCTGTTAAGTGGACAGGCTCCTTTCCATGCTCCGACATGGCCGACTGAGAAGATTGTTGATTGCATTCAACATGGGAGTGTATCATTTGATAGTGATGAGTGGTCCAGTGTTAGTAGCACAGCCAAGAGCCTCATTAAAGGACTACTGACAGTCAACACGAGTCAAAGACTAACCATTGATTCATTATCAGTTCATCCCTGGCTAATGCCTGACTCCGCCCCTGACACGCCCCTCTGCACTACAGTCAGTCTTAAGTCCCTAGGAGCCACAAGGACTGCTATCAATCACACGTTACATGCCTACTATCAAGTGACTAGTAAAGATGGTCTCGTATTAGGAGATCCTGCACAAAATCCACTCGCTCGTAAAAGGAAGTTGAAATCTGAAAGAAGTCCACAGCCTGGTACACGCCCCACAACACTAGAGATTACTGACTTAAAAAGTGCCACAAATTAATTTTTATCGTATTATTATTTCATCGATATTTTTAACGACTTGACTTCTTCCTTTGAGGTTACTTTTTAACTGTTTTATTATTGTCAATAGTAATAATTATTATTAATTTTAGGAGTGTGAAAAAATTGCGAGCAGAATAATGAATAAATGTTAAAAGTGAACATAAGGAACTGTACAAAAAGCATTATCAAAGCTATTATTATTGTTATTATGAATTTTTATCTTGCAATGACAGTTGTGTTAGTTTAAGATAAGCTACAGGAGCAAATGCATCATCAGAATGAAGAATAACCTTAGAATCAACCCTACATTAAAATAAATACACGATAACCATTATTCCAGAATTAAACAAATTAAATGTATACCATCCATAATATGTAAGAATTGAAAACAATTTCTAACACATGTGGAAGTGGCATCAATCATTAAATGTCTACATTGGCCATTCCATTGGCTTACAGTTTGATGCTCTTTTGAAAGAGAGGACAGTCCAAAGTGAATGTCTCATATTCTCCTCCTTCGCCGCACACATTCATCCCATACTCTTTATTCTATCACAAATAAATTAATATGATGATATTGAAAGCTCTTTTGGTGTACATGTATACTCCACCCCATAGCAGAATACATGTGCATTTCAATACATGCACAGTTAATCAGTTATGCTATGAAAACTTTTGGTACGATTAAATGGATATCATAATGTCACCAATATCTATCAGAAAATGCCACGAGTTTAATTTAATAGTCAAAAGTCTCACAAGTAAATCTAATTTTGATCCAAATCAGCTCAAACGTCTATGCAACATAAGCACATGTATATGTAACAGGAAAAAATATAAAAATTACGAATTCTCTCCTTTTCAATTTTCACAAAATTCGGCCTGCAACTAGATTTTGATCAGGTTTAGCAAACTTAAAATTCATAAAAATCCAAATTTGATTGGAATCAGCTCAAAGTTGATACACAACATAATAAGGACATTTATATGCATCAGAAAAAAGCTTTAAAAATAGAGAATAGTGCCGGGTCTTTGACCATATTTTTGAGCAACTTGACAAGAAGTTGCATGGGCACAATGCCAAAATCCTGTGGGAAACCCTGCATAAACGGCACATATGATATATAGCTTCAAGCCACATTATTAGCTAATTTGTCCCAACTAAAAGTGCTCTATATTTATAAAAAATACCCCTCATACCCTAAGTACTAAAATACTGTTAAGAAATCAGTTCAAAACTGACTATTAATAATTACCAGACTTTGTAGTCGTGGCTGCATCTCTTGTAATGTCTTCCCTAAATCTTTCTGACTCAGCCCTAAGAATAAATAAATAAATAAAATAAATATCAATAACAAAATAAATAAACAAACAAGCAGTAGGTAAACAAGCAACAACACTTACCTATAGAAGCAACCTTAATTAAAACTGCTGTAAGTTTGTCATTTATCATGTCTTGTAAAAGAACAGATTGATCACGATGCCACAAATAAGCTAATGGTACCAGTTGAAGTCTCTTGCAACTAATGAGAAAAATAGACCACAGTTATAATCATTATCATCTTGAAATTGGAAGCAATGTATTAACAACAGAATTTGCTATTAAGAATAACAGTATTAATGATAATAATAATAGTGATGATAGTGACAAATTATAAGCTCACACATCTTCTACACGAATCCTCTGATAGTCCGACATAATGGCACCAACTGAAACACCTTCAATACGTACTTCTGACTTTCAATAGAAAAATAAATAGAATAAGTTACTAGATACATGTTATAATACCTTAATTTTAGTTAACAGTTCCATCAGGTCTTCAACTTCATCTCCTTCTTCTCTCTCATATTCCATACTAGTTTGTTTTGTCCTGCCACGTGTCAGGCTAGTATATAATGGGATTCCTAATGCTTTAGCTTGTAATTCAACACCTTCTGATCCAACACTTTGATACATCATACTATCCTGTTCCTCTAATCATAATAACAGCATAATAATAGATTAGTACAATTAAGGCTATGCCTCATTTATTCTAACATGCAAACACCAGATTTTGATAATTCTTTGGGAATTACCCAATAAATTAAGTTAAGCATGGATCTCAACTCAAAACAATGTATCCATAATAATAAGTATTACTGGTATGCATGATATTGCCTCTTGACAACAGTAATTACAATTGATGGGTTTAAAACAGTGATTCCTGTAATGTGTCTGTGTCAGACCTGGGGTCAATTACAAAAGCTCAATTACAATTACGCATTCAATTACAATTACGCATTCAATTACACTTCTTTTGTAAAAAAAGACTCAATTACAATTACAATTATACCATGATAGTGTAATTTCAATTACATTTTCAATTACAATTACAATTTGATGTACATGTATTGTAGCAACATACTTTGCAGTGCTTACACTGTGTGTTAAAAAGAAGTTATTTTGGTACTTTACAGTATCAAAAACACCCAAAGATACCAAAGTACATAAAGAACATTTCTTTGTGCATCTGTACATTCTGTAGTTAGGTAACTCAAATATATTTGAAACTTCAATTACATAAGCTGAAGCTCAATTACAATTACAATTACATAATTGTAATTGTAATTGACCCTTCAATTACAATTACAATTGTAATTGACCCCAGGTCTGGTCTGTGTATTATAAAGTGTATATAGTTAAATAAAAGGAATGTATCCTAAGCTACTCTAACCTCTAATGACATACCTAGCACATAATTATGAACAAGTGCTGATGTGACAATTAATACAAACTGCCCAATAAGCAACTGTAACAACATATTTTTTAACCCTTTATAAATTGCACCAACACTGGCAAAATGTCCACAAAATGCTCATTAGCGTCTCATTATTGCAACTTACTAAAGCTAGTCTGGCTGAGTCAAAATGCTTAAATAATTCTATTTAATGATAATTATACCTTCACTAAGTGGCTTTAAATGAGCAAGTGCCACAATGGAGTGACCCGACGCTACACATTGCATGAGGTTGTACATACTGTCCTTCCCTCCACTGCATAATGAGAATAAATGAAATACAAGTTGTGAACTGATACACTACTAAACTCACCTAATTAATCCTACTACTTTCATTGCTTTATTGCCTTCTTATGAGGGACACGTGGGCGAATTCAATGAATTCATGAATATTCATTAGCTTGGCTCATGGAGGAGCAAGAGCAAGGAAACTCTTCTTCTCCTTTTTGTCTAAGTATAAGAGCTAATCAAGGATGGTGGCCATACGCAGTTACCTATACAGTTTTGTTTGCTACTGGCCTCCTCTCACTCTCTCTTATTCTGACACTGACCTCTGTTTCCTTCAAATTCAATAGAATGACTATGCTAGCTAATTCAAAGATAGTCCCTCTCTTTGATCTGCTCTTTGACCCGCAGAGTATGACAGGGAAAGTTCACTTTACTCTTACCCTAGTCTTCAATACAACCTATATCAGCATAATGCTCTGGCGCTCTTCAACCCGTCCCCTGTATGATTGCAGCATTGCTGATTCCACTCCAGTTTACTTGATAGTAGAGACTCTATCTTCATGCTATCTTATAATAAATTCTATTGCTAGACTAATTACAGCAAAGCATAGAATAATCCGGTGGATATCTCTTCTCACTCTCGTTGATATTTTCACTCTCTCTCATCCGTTTATCTCTTTATTGTGCGGCTACGACTGGTTGGGTCTCAGAGCTCTAAGGTTTCTGTGGTTATTCGAGGCATCAAAAGTCCTCAAGGCTCTACCTGATACTATTAATTCTGAAGACATTGTTAAGATTGCAAAGATAGTAAGTCGTTTCATTGGAGTATGGCTATCATCTAGCGGCATGATACAGCTATTGGAGAATTCTGGTGATCCGTGGGATGCTGTATCTGATGAGATGACATCAGCATGAGCTTCTGGTCTAGCACATACTTCACTATGATCACTATGACTACTGTGGGTTATGGTGATGTTACTGTAGGCAGTGATTGTGGTCAAATGTTTACAATGTTCATTATTGTTCTTGGGTTTGTACTTTACATGTTTTCATTGCCGACTTTACTGGAAATTTTATTGGGAACTCATCAATCATCAAAGTTTCGTCAAAGCTACAATAACCTTATTAAACAGGAAGGTCTCGTCATTGTTGTGGGTAGCATCACAGAGAAAAACGTTAGCTGTTTCCTCAAAGAGTTACTTCATCCAGACAAACAAGGCAGACCGACATTTAGTGTCATCCTTCTTCATCCTTCATTTCCCACTCCTGGCCTCAGTTCTATTCTTAAGTCACACTATACACGTGTTCAGTACTATCAAGGTTCTGCTTTAAATTACAATGATCTAATGAGATGTGGCCTGTCTATAGCCAAGTCTGTTATCGTGTTAGCTGATAGTCATTGCTCTAATCCCATCAAAGAGGATAATGCTAATCTATTAAGAGTTGCTTCTATTAAAAACGCACTCTCCTCCATCCCAATAATCCTTCAGCTACTAATGAATGACAGCAAGAAACTTCTTAAATGTTTACCTGGCTGGGTTCCAGGTAGAGATGTTCCACTGTGTTTATTTGAGTGTAAGCTGAAGATACTTGCTCAGACGTGCATCACTCCGGGTTTCTCTACTTTATTATGCAATCTGTTTTTTGCTACTGGACTCACCAGTAGTGGCATGAAATTGGCATCGTCGCATAATTCAATATGGAGAGAGTTATATGCTACTGGTGCTTGTAATGGTATTTGCTCTGTTGTACTGTCAGTGTCATTCATTGGAATGAGAACTGCTGAAGTTGGTCGTATATGTTACGAGGAGTTAGGTCTAACACTGATATCAGTTGGTAAAGGAGAGAAGATCATTCACCAAGGTTCGATTGGTTATTTTATTGCTAATCATTTGGTTGATATACAAGTTGTCCATTATTATTGTTTCAAGTGTCACAGTGGCCGATCTAGGAATTTATCACCTTGCTCCTGTCACAGTCCTCAAGGACAGGACAAGACGAATGAAACTTTTTCATTCATTGATGAATCGTATACCTTTAATGATGATTTATGTCAAATTACTTCTCCTCCTACATGTCCAATCCAGTCTCCCTACTTCCCTCCACCCACGTCATTAAATGATCATATTGTTGTATGTGTGTTTGCCAGCTCTGACTCAATGTCAATCAGTTTGATGTCTTTATTTGGTCCATTACAACAAGCAGGAGACACAGAGCATTCAATTGTAGTTGTGTCTAATCCAGATTACTTTGAGAGGGAATGGAGTGGACTAGAGGACACGACTCACATATACTTTGTACCGGGTCATCCTTTGGACTCTGCTACTTTGTCTGAAGCTCAAATTGAAAGCTGTTCTGTTTGTATCCTGTTAACAGGAGTAGCTGTGAACGAGCAAGACAACTGGTCAGTTGCTTCTATTTGAGAGGGCATGCATAATTATTATGTCTCTTTCCTTGCATAGTCAGGAACATGGAATTGAAGATAATGAGGTTGTGCTGTGTGCACTTAAACTACGTCACAAGTTAGGAGAGAAGGTCTCCATTATATCAGACTTAGCAATCGATAGTAGCATACACCTACTGGATGGCAGCTCTCAATCAGGTGAGGATTAATGGGCATCCAGCCAATGTGTGTTTGTTTATTCACAGAGTTAAAAGGGATAACAAGAATGAATGAGAATTAATGTAAATGAATTCATCATATAAGAGTGGTCTGAGATTATTATTATTGAAAGCAAAAGAGAGAGAGAGAGAGAGAGAGGGTTAGACCAGTCTTGTATGTGTGGGTAGTGTATATTCAAAGAGCATCATTGAGAAGTAGATTATTATTATTATGCTGACGCATTCTTGTGGGTAGTGTGGGCAACATCAAGTAGCACATACTTAACTGTAAACACAAAGTCCTCATTAGCTCTTCTCTGCATATTTGTCTCACACTCTTCTTTATCACTACACACAGGTTGGCCACCACATTTATCTGATGCTTTTGCCCTTGGTCAAGCATTCCTGCCTTCTGTATTTGATTCAATAACTACAGCTATACTTTATAATCCAGACATCATGTGCCTCCTGGAATCACTACTTAATCTTAAACCACCACAACAAGATATGTCGACATCATTACCATCTCTCAATCAATCCAACACAAAGATCATCCAAATATCAATGCAGTCGGCTGATTATAGGAGATTCAGTGGATTACAATACAAAGAATTGTATGTACACATGACAGCAGAGGATCTCTTATGTCTTGGAATATACAGACAAAAGCATCAAGGCTCGTATCAGCGTTTTATGATTGCCGCTCCACCTCATGATGTCATACTGTTTCATGATGATGTTGTTTTGGCTGTTTTGCTTTGCTCCGAGTTGGAAAGTTTGTTGTCAGCAGTATAGTGATTCTGTTTGCGTAAGCAACTGAATTGTTTGAAGTGATTACATTCATCACTTAATCAATTGGCATATGCACACACAAGACTGGATCACTTATGATTATTATCGAAATTGATGTATAAAATTGATTTTAATTGATATCACTCAAAGAACTTATTATACAGTGATTGACATAAATTATAATAATAATAATAATAATAATAATTGAAATTTAACGTCTTTTCAATATACATAAAATGATATCATAATAATAATATTTATATAATACACAAATTAAATTTACTTTAAACAGAGGCTGGAAGGACAAAAGAAAAAACTATAAACACTTTGCATAAAAAGAGAGAGAAGGTTGACAACCATTATAATAATAAATTTGACAATAAATTCTCATTAGTAATAATATTGGTTGGGATGAATTATACAATAAATTACAGCTTTGCCAAAAAGTGGGGAAAGGGGAAAATGCAAGACATAATGTGAATGGATGAATGAATGAGGTGGGTAGAGAAAGAGAGGAAAAAAGATTCAGAAATAATGCATGATATGCTATATCGTAATTATGAAGCTTCCTGTGTATAGTATAGATAGTATAGATAGATATTTGTTATTCTCTCACTTGAGGGGAAGACTTTGTGATTAAAAAAAGAGAATAGTAGCTGAATGGAAGTGATTTAAAATACATAAGAACTAACGGGACAGACCACAACAAGCAAGTGAGACAAAACTAGACTGAAGAAATAAAATGATGACTATAGGATGCTTCAATTCTTTGTTGTAATATAGAGTCCCTTTCATGTCATTAGGAGGCTTACAATTCTATCAATCTCGTCCAAGTTTTCGACTTCGGATGTTTCGTTAGAAACGCCCAGAAGTGATGATGAGTCGCTAACATCGGAAGACGATGATAAGACGGTTGTGGTACCAGTCGAAGAACTAATCTCACTGTTGCACTCAACACTTCCCTTATCACTAGCTTCTGTTTGTGGACTGTTGTCTATTGCTGGCTCAATGTATGTACCAGTTGCAGATGATGATATGGATAGTGATGAAGGGATGGGGTTTCTCGGTGTCGTGGCGACTGGTGGAAGCGTTAGTGCAGCTCTGGCATCAAAGTCATACAAAGAAACATCAACATTAGAGAAATCTATGGGAGACAGAGAAGAGGAAATTGAGTCATCAGATGAAATATGGTCGTCTGTTCTTGATATTGAATTATTAGAGGAAGGAGAGGATGAGAGAGAAGGCGAAGATGAGAGCGGCAAGGAATCCTCACCAAGAGAAAGAGACCTAGGACGTACACTAGATGCTTTTAACTTTTTACTAGAAGAGGGTCCAATGGGGTCTTCCCCATCATCATCAGTATCATCAGTATCAGCGGATATTGATTGTGAGTCTGATTTACGCTTGCTACCGGCCTTAGGGCTTGAGTCCTTGCTACGAGTAGGTTCAGGAACAGGATAAGGGGAGAGAGGTGATAAACCATATTCACTAGTATCAGCTGTTTCATTGACACTGAGAGAGGATGATGAGGAAGAGTTTACAAGAGGACTACTAGATGAAAAGAGATTGCTATCAAAACGACTAACTTTGACTGGAGTTGGAGGAGACACGGGCGAGGAGAGGATCCCATGACTTAGCGTGTTGGCTAAGAAATCGTGACTATCCGAATCAAAGAAATAAAAGTTGTCCGCCTCTAGCTTAGATAGATAAACTTGCAATGACTTCAAGGCATTGTTGATGAGCACAAAACGATGGAGGCGTGGCTCAATACCATATTTGGCTTGTTCTTCCTGAAGTTTATGAATGGAAAGTTCTAGGAGAGATTTATGGTGTTCACTGTCAAGGTAATTATGTTTACGTTTAACACCACACTGCATCACCATCTATAGGATTGACTGCAAAGAGAAAGAGAAAGGGAGAGGGTGGGAGGAGAGAGATGAGAGGAAGAAATGAAAAGAAAAGAAAAATAATTATATGATAATTGTAATAATTAGTAAAAGCGTGCACGTGTGTGTACGCGTGTGCAGTGAAAGATGAAGAGAGGGAGAGAGTAGTATAATGATCGTTGAAACCATAAAAATAATACGACCACCTGCCAACACTCATAATAAAGTAACAACTTTAACAAGATGTCTGGCCTATTCAAGACTTTCTTCGAGCAAAAAGTACATGCTCATTGTGTCACATTGAAAATGTCTAATACAACCTAATTTAGAACAGACATTGCTAATTAGTTGCAGTTGTAGGGGAAATACCAACTGAACCCAGGAAAGGAACAACTATCAGAAAGCAAGAGATACAATCATGCTCGTAATACAATAATAAAATTAATAGCTAACAAAAATACTTATTTGTATTTTCAAGTTTTAAAAACAGCACTGTTAAGGTTATAATTTGTTTTTGTGTTGTTGTAGGAAGGAGACTGACCAGCCAAAATATCTACTATCAAGACAGGCAATCAAAACTTAGGACGCTTGTCGGTAATTGGCGTGTAGCAATAGAGCTGCTGGTACCACCTTCCCTTTGATCAAAGCCAATAGAAAGAGACACGACCTTTGTATGTTTGAAACAGGGATTGAACAAGGATAAACTACTCGGTAAGCTTATCACAACAAGAGAAAGAGTGCTACCGCCAGCTACTTCGCGGTTCCACACTCTCCGCCCCAAGCAATTCACAGAGGATTCTTTCCGATTCTTTCTCTCTTTCTCTCACGGACCTATCACTTACCTCGTACTATTTGTCTCTTGTCATAGGCCCAGAAAGATACAGTCCTCTATTTCAGATAATGACTCAGTGATAAAAGGCTAGTATTGCACCACGAACAGGAATAGCTGAGCTGTCTCTGAGGAAAGCGTACACAACTTGTCTTCTCTATCTGTGGGCTAAAGTCGGGATGACTTTCAGTTGACTGTGGTTTCCTGGAATTCCAATTACATATGAGGAAGTGACGCAAGGGTCTGGGGTTAACCCTGTCTATTATTATATCTATCAAGCTAGCAAAACACTCATTTGTGCCCTCCTAGGCTAGCTGCCATGTCTGCACTGAGACTCTGCGGCGGGCCTGCATGGAAGAAACTCTTGAGTGATGTAGAGACAGTCCTTTTAGATTGTGATGGTTAGCTCAAGTGTTTGTTTTGTTACCTACTTAATTTGACATTTGACAATGGTATTACATTATTTGTGTTGTGGGCACTGCCCCTCCCACCACTTCTCTTATATGCTATGATGACCTATAGGTGTACTCTGGCTTGGCAATACTGATGCAATCCCTGGAGCTAAAGAGGCTGTCAGCCATTTGCGTGCACTGGTACATTATAATGATGTATTGTACGTTTAATTATTATACTTGTATAATTAAAGGGTAAAAGACTCTGCTTTGTTACAAATAATAGTTCTAAGTCGCGAGATGAATATATGGCAAAGTTTCAGAAATTAGGATTTGACGTTAATAAGGTAATTGTAATTGTACATCATTGATTAATTTGATGCATTAATTTAAATATTACTCATTGTCCTAATTTTGTTGAAGTTAATGGCCGTAAATATAATTGTCAATGTGCAATTGGTTACCTTAGTTGAAAAAATCATTGAAATTAATGGACATTAATATACCCGTCATTGCAAAAACCGTTAAACACAAAGGTCGTTAAATTATTGGGTTTACTGCAGTGGTTTTTTGGGGACTTAGCACAGAATTTTTGGGATTTTCTTAAGAAAACCCTTTTTGAAGGGCTTGACATAAAATAAATACATTGGGTTATCACAGTAATTTATTTATTTTCTTGTCACTATAGTCTGAAATATTTCCTACTGGATACATAGTTGGGCAGTATTTAAAGCACACAGCAGGCTATGATGGTAAAGTATACCTGATGGGTGTAGAGGGTACCAAACAAGAAATTGAGGCCATAGGTTGCACATGTTTTGGACCTGGGGTGAGCATTATCATATCAAGAGCTAGTGCCAGTTGTTATTATTATTATCATTATAGCCTGATGTTCTCACTGGTACACTTGATGACTGGTTACAAATGAGTTTTGAAAAAGATGTAAGTTACAATAATACAATACTAGATCTACATAACATACCATATAGCGGGTAAATTTGGCGTTTTGATAGCCATTTGCCAAAATAAAAATCCGCCAATCACCAAAATTTAGCAATTCGCCAAATTTTAGCCCCTCCAAAATTACCCGCTATACAGTACTACAAATGACACCGAGTCTTAAGTCTTTTTTTAATCTTGTGTACTAATTTTAGTGAATCTTCAAAGATAAAATATGCTAAGGCCAAATCCTTATCATATCAAAAATTAATACTAAAATTGTTTTAGAAATGATTATTAATTGCAAGTTTATGATAGGTTGGAGCTGTAGTGGTAGCATACGACTGTCATATTAGCTACATGAAGATGATCCAAGCTTGTACGTATCTCAAAAACCCTGACTGTATCTTTATAGCAACAAACGAAGACCCAGTACTACCTTCTAATGGACATATAGCCATTCCAGGTCATTATTAAAGATTAGTCTACCTGTACTACATAATTAATTAGCTCTAATTGTGTACATGCATTAATGTCCTGTTTTATTAGTAATTATTTAATTATAGCTCATAATAGGTACAGGAAGTATGGTGTCTGCAGTTAGAACATCTGCAAAGAGAGATCCAATCATAGTTGGGAAGCCACACACTCCAATGTTTGACTGCATTGTAAAACAGTAAGTACTTGATAATAGTATTATATAGTTATTATTATAATTATCATTAGTACTAACTTGCAACCACATAAGACACTCATGATTGGTGACTCGTAAGTTATAATATCACGTAAAATAAAATGATTATAATAATAATTGTACTATAGGCTCAATACTGATATCTTATTTGGTCGGAGACATGGCTTGAAAACTTTGCTTGTATTATCAGGGAATACAAAGGAATGTAACCTGGAGGGTTTATCTAGTGATAAATTGCCTGATTATTATGCTGATTCAATAGCTGATCTAATTTCATAGTACTTTGTCTCCTCCCATGCAAACATGCTAAGCTATAAGCAATCTAGTTGTGAAATTGTGCAATTGACTTGTAATAATATTCATAGTTAGAATAATGATATTCATGGGTAGAAAGGGGGCGTGGATTTAAATGTAAATAAAAAGAGTTGTAGGTAGCTGTCAAAAATATAATCAAGTAGCTAGTCTTTTCTTCTGGTAGCTCGCCATGGACCCTCTAGTCGATCTCTTTTCTGAAGAGAGCGATGAAAAGAAGAAGAGTGACAGCCTTCCTCCTGAAGTAAGCGCAAATCACTGTAAATAAGTATTTTTGTACAATCATACAGGTTGAGGAAGGGAACATTGAGTACAAGCTGAAGCTGATCAACCCGTCTGCCTCTCGTTTCGAGCACCTGGTGACCCAAATGAAGTGGCGGCTACAAGAAGGACAAGGAGAGGCCATTTACGAGATTGGCGTGGCCGACAATGGCTCATTATTAGGACTCAATACTAAGGAATTACAGATGTCATTAGACACTGTAATGAGAATGGCTCACAAGTAAGGAGAACAGCTTGCATATGATTGTACATTATTTACAGTTTGCATATGATATTGTAAATCGCCATTTTATCACTACGCTATGTAAACAAATCTAAAATTACATGTAGACTTGGAGCAAACGGATCTGTTTTGAGGAAAAGAGAAATATCTCCACCTGAGAGTGATGAGAAGCTCTGGGTAGCTGAGGTAATGGTCAGAAAAGTACCAGATGATCAGCAGGTACAGTATGAGGTACAGTACAACTCTCCTCAGAAACATTGTTTATAGAATAAGAGTGATGGACGCATGAACTCAACACTGGACTAGTTTCATGTGTGTTCTTTATGCGTCCAAAAGGGTCACTACCATCACAAGTCAATGATTTTAAAATGACAAACATAATTATCGTATTCTAAATGAGTAACGTTTGTTTTTCAATGTACATGTACATGTATAGACGTATGAATATTAACACATGTATTATTATTTATCCCAAGAGTAGATTATGAATATTGTATTTTAATAAACATTAGGTTTTTACATATCCTTAGTATTCCTTTGTAGAATGTTCTATAATTGTCAATTTTGTTTAAATATTTGTAGTTTCTTGATGTTCGTGTGGCTGTTCTTGGTAACATGGAAGCTGGTAAGAGTACACTATTAGGTGTATTGACTCAAGGGGAACTGGACAATGGCAGAGGGAAAGCTCGTCTTAATTTATTCCGTCACTTACATGAAATACAATCCGGACATACTTCTTCAATATCTCTTGAAATAATGGGATTCACACCTCTAGGAGAAGTAATGAAACTTTGATACTTGTACAATGTTAACCTGCTAAAGCCTCCAAAGATTATCATTAGCACTTTATTATCGTTGCTTTGTGTTTAAACCTGTCAAAGCCTCCTAAGAACCCATTATTAGTACTTTATGTTTTAAATTGTATAAATTTGCGGCATTTTGACAGCCTGGGCCTCTTTCAGAATTGAATTTTTTGAATTCCCATACAAGTCACACATGACTATATCAATAGTTGTATTACAGTTTTGGCCAAAGACCATGTACTAATACAATGTACATGTATAGCCAATGTTCCAAAAATTGCTATAGTTTGAGTTGATTCTAAATTCTAAGCTAAATACATGAGACATGGTCTTTGGGCAATCACTTTTTATTGGAATCAGTCACATAGGGAAAGTGGCATCTAGGAAATGTTATGAAATTGGGTGCCAATTTTGGTGGACTAAGTGCACAACAAATTATTTTTAAATGGGTTGGGAACAATAATTTTGATAATTATGATAATAATAGGTCCAAGTGGCATACATGTACAGTAATTGTGTTTTTTCCTTGAAAATTGGGGCTACAGCTGCTGCTACACAACTGTAATAGTAGATCAAGAAGCTTTACATCATATATTTCTGGCTAAAATAGAATGTATAATCCCAGGGCCAACTTGGCATACTTTTATAACTACAAATGTATCCATTAATGTGTAATGTTCATATCATTATGTACTATCCTATAGGTGGTCAATTATGGTACTCACAGTGATGTTGAAGACATTTGTGAAGCATCTGCCAAGCTTATTACATTGATTGATTTGGCTGGTCATCAAAAGTACCTCAAAACAACTGTCTTTGGATTGTCCTCGTGTAGGCCTGATTTTGTGCTACTGGTTGTTGGTGCTAATTCTGGAGTGGGTAAGACTTTATTATAATGGTTGTACATGTACAGCAACACTTATGTTCATCCAAATCTGAATGCTAGCTCAGTGATAGTATAAATTCATTACTAGCAACTCGAGCTTAGATAGGGGGGATGTAGCTCAGTGGTAGAGCGCTTGCTTCGCATGTAAGAGGCCCCGGGTTCAAATCCCGGCATCTCCACTTTTTGTTTTTGTTTTTGTTTTTTAGTTGAAATGATCACTATGTTTCTAGTATATCTTTCCTTTATTTTTTTTACCTACAATTATTTTGTTGTTAACAGTTGGCACAACTTGTGAGCATCTTGGCTTCTGCGTTGCCCTGAAGGTCCCAATGGCTGTTGTAGTGAGCAAGATTGATCTGTGTAGCAAAGAAAAGGTAGAGCAAGTTGTGAAGAAACTAGAGACACTCCTCACGAACCCTGGCTGCAATAGAGTCCCAAGGAGAATAGCAACTGACAATGATGTCTATTCCACAGCTCATAACTTCAAGGAAAGCAAGTAAGTGATAACTACCAAAAGTAGATGATACTTTAATTACTACTAAATATGATTTCTTTACACAGCATCTGTCCAATATTTCTCATTTCAAATGTCACTGGACAAAACCTGGAATTACTTACAAGGTTCTTTAATGCAGTCCCAAAGTACCGATTGAGCGATGAGCTAGAGCGTAAGGAGGCCGAGTTTCAAGTAGATGAGATTTATTCGGTTCCAGAAGTTGGTGTTGTACTTGGAGGTACTTTAACAAGGTACATGAAACACACACTATACACTGTACATGTAGCTGTAATTATAATGTTGTATACTATAGAGGGACTATGAGAGCTGGTGATGAGGTACAAGTTGGTCCTACCGAAGACTGTAGTTTCTTTAAAACAAAAATTATGTCAATTCATCGTCATCGTTCACCTTGCCGACTCATAAAAGCAGGACAAGCAGCAACACTTGCCTTATATGGCATTGACCGTTCATTAATGAGAAAGGTACTTATATACATGTACATGTACCATCACACTGTACTTTATAAATAGCTAGAGAGAATTATCTTATGCTATTTTAAGGAAGTACATTACAGTCTATTGTTCTAGGGAATGGTTGTCCTTGATATTGGTGAAACATCTAGAGCTCATGCACTTTGTTCATGGAAGCTTGTAGCTAATGTGTTCCTAATTCATCACACTGGCTCTGGGATTAAAAAGGGCTACCAAACAACACTGTATGTGTCAGCAATGATGCAAACTGTCACTGTTGAACAAGTTGAAGCAGAGGAGGTACGTAAATAATGTTTATTTTTTAATATACAGTACATTATACTGTATGTACAGGGATCAGGGTTTCCTACAAAACATGCTAAGTGAGCTGACAAAAATTCGTACAAAATATAATTTTGATCAGAATCAGCTCCAACTTTCTACACAACATGCATCAGAAAATTAATAAAAGTGGCAGAATCTCCTTGCGCTTATGATAAATTTGGCCAAAGACCCTGTAATAATAGTACAGGGTGTTTTGTCAAATTTTGCAGCAACTTTTAAAATTTGTAAAAAAATCCACTGACATGAAGCTAAATATTGTGCCGAAATCCTGTGGGAAACCCTGCATATACATGCACCTGTATAGTAAAAAATTGGCAGAGTTTTATTTTGGTAATTAGTCCAAATCTACCATGCCTGCAAATCATGAAACCTTTGTAATTATAAATGTATAAAATCCCCAGCACTACATGGACTATACAGTAATTGAGTGTTCTGACATGCCTGTATTAATAATTATAGGAAACATTAAGACAAAGCCAAAGAGGACGTATACACTTCAGGTTTCAAAGACATCCAGCGTTTCTAAGAGTTGGTTGGAGGCTCTTATTCAGAGATGGGCAGTCAAGAGGAATGGGAGAAATAGTGCAAATAACAAAAGGAAGCACTAAACCTAAAAGGACTCCTTCACCCAAGAGAACACCATCACCATCTAGACCATAATCACCCAAAAGGACACCATCACCATCTAGACTATAAATATACCATGATAACAATATATATATATATATATAATTATTAGCTCAATAAATACATTAGTGTAGATCATAAACACAACAATATTACTTCAAGTTCTATAATAATATTATTATTATTAACAAAAAAATTATTATAATTATTAAGGAGAATAATAATCATGTAATCACTTATACTGGTCTCATAACATCAATCTTAGTAGCACTATCCAGTATAAGATCAGGCCTAGCTGGATACATGACTAATAATTTATCAGCTTCATCGATCACTTTAGTTTGTTCAACAATCAACTGTGGGGGACCTTTTGGAGTAGCTGCTTCCTGCAGGAGGGAAAAATGGCTTTAATTTAGAACTTTATTGACAGTTTCTATACAGAAGGCCCCTCTGCAAGCTAGGCTTCCTACAGGATTTAAGCATAGTGCTTAGCTTCTTATCATCTTTGGCCAAAAATTCATCAAAATTCACTTGAAAATTAAAAAAGAGAGACTTCTCCAATTTTTGTAATTTTTCCTGATACATCAAGATAATTCTGATTAAAATCATTTTTTTGCGAATTTTTAAGTTGCTCAAAAATTGGGCATGGTCTTTGGTCTAATTTTGTCTAAATTGAAAAGGAAAAATATCTCAACTTTTATTACATTTTCTGATGCACATACAGGTACTTATGTAGTTTAGAAACTTCGAGCTGATTCCAATCAAAATTGTTTTTTTTTGTAATTTTTTAAAGTTGCTAAAAAACAGACCAAAGTCCCTGTACTATATAGTACAGGGTAATCGGCCAAATTTTTGCCAAAAATGACTAGAAGAAAACTCTTCATTAAAAAAATTTTTTTCTGACACATACCGTATAGGGGTTTTATTTTGTTGGTATAAAATTTCGCAAATTTGTCCAGATTTGCCATTTGTTGGTAGAAATTTTCGTGAATCCTACCTTCTGCAGCCATTTTTACTAGTGTGCCACACTTCTTTTGTGGAATTTAATTTTGCAAATTTAATGAAAACACGAAATTCGCGAAATTTATTTCTAATGAAATATAGTCCCTATATGGTATACATGTACTTATGTTGTGTAGAAAGTTTGAGCTGGTTCTCAATTTAAATAAATTCTTTAAATTGCTCCAAAATTGGGCCAAAGACACTGAGGGTCTTTGGCTGAATTTAATCAAATATCAAAAAGAGAGAAATCTCCACTTTTAGCATTTTCTGACGCATATACATGTGCCTATGTTGTGTAGAAAGGTTGAGCCGATTCCAATCAAAATTAATCTTTTGCAAAATTTTAAAGTTGCTCCAAAAATGCTAAAAGCCAGCTCTTGAAGCATGCTGTTTAGCTCACTTAGGGAAAATACTGCCATCTGTTTGAAAACTGTCAAATACATGTACATGTAAAAGCTCAAAATTAAGGTGCTGGGTTGCTTGGATTCTCCAAAATGTCATTTTGCTTCCTAAGCTTCACTTTCAGGGAAAAAGGTCACCTTCATTACACACATGTTTATTTTCATAGTCTCCCCACACACAGGATGACAAACATCCTGTTAAACTTTAACTAACCTCTACATCTGTTGATACGGAATGCAAACCATTATCAATCATTTCCAACAATAAAGCACTCATGGCCTGCTTGGCATCACTTAGTGAAGTTGACGAAGTCACTTCAACAAGGACATCTCTAGTAGCCTCTGTAATCTAACAGGATATCTCAGTAAATCAGTTAATACACACATATAAGTAGTATATACTTTTGAAGGTTCTGAATTAGTTAGAGGAGGTAGAGAGAACACAGTTCCACTGCTATCAGATAAGTATACCATTAGATTTGAATCAACCAATGGAAGGAATCTAGTAACACAACAATGATAATTACAATAATCTATAAGAGAATTCTGAATGGGCTGCTATAGCACAGTACACATCAAATCAATACAACTCACTACATTAACCATAAATCATTACAGTTATGCATAATGGACATAAATATTTTCCCCAGTAGAGGGTAGTCGTATTCATAATGTGTTCATAAATTACTTGCTAAGATGAGCGGCTGATACATCAACACTATAAGGCTTGCTGCCTTCTCTGGCTCTATCTGGTTTGTTGCTTTTCAAATGAGAAATGAATTGTCTCACAGTTACTTCTTTGTCCCAGTCAAGTGGTTGGAGTTTGATCCTATCAGGAGAGCGACATTGATATGAGAGAGGTAGAGACAGAGATGAGAGTGAATGGGTTGCTATAGTAGCCAGACGTCTCTTCTTACAAACTGTTTCATGTAGTTTAGTCTAATAATAAGAAAAGAAAATAATCAAAGACGGTTTTATCAGGAAAGCCACAAAATGTAGCCAAAGCAGCAATAAGAGGGGCAACACAGCTTACATTATCATATGTACAACATAATGTGTAATAGGCATCATTGCTGAAATACAAGTAGCTCATTCATTATTAAGCCAGTTTCTGTATTTCATATGTTACTATTTACTATTTTGGACACACATGTAGCTATTACCAAGAGTAAATAATAAGGTATTATGTACTCTTACTATTACTACTACATTAATCAATTGGAATAAAGTAATAGCATGACAGTTAGATGCTATTACTGCATGTATTTTAGGCATATTTTAAAGCAAATTTAAAAACTAAATAGAAGAGTGCTACGGACGTGTAATAAAAATTGGAAATTCTATCCTAGCCCAATACTATTTCTGGACTCTTAATTTTGACTGGAATCAGCTCAAACTTGCTACACAATACAAGAACATGTATATGTATCAGAAAAATTATAAAATGGAGAATTCTCTCTTAGACATTTTTGACAAAATACTCTGTACTATTATACTACAGGGTACTTTTAAAGCAACTTGAAAATTCATTAAAAATCCAATCTTGATCAGAATCAGCTCGAACTTTCTACATAATCTACATAACATAAGAGCATGTAGGTGTCCACTGTGTGATCAATCAAGAATTCTCTCTCAACAACTTTCATACTACAATGACAATAAAGTACAGTGTAACATGATTAACTACTCTACTATTTCAATGTGAGATAAAAATAGTTCTTTTATTGCATAGCTGGAAATATTGGGGGGAATTAATATTAGCAGTTGCAGTGAGCAACCATCAATGTAAATCCAACAACTCATTTACTCTGAATATGCTCAATGACAAGTGGCTGCTAAAAAATATAAAACTTTGCAAATTTTTAAAAAATTGCAAAATTTAAGTTTCGTCAATACTATAGTGGCAATGTTAGTACCTGCAATGTAATGAAAGCTCTTAATGCTCCATCTTCATCCAGTGCCAAGTTTCTAATAACAGCACATACAAGGTAAGGTCTGACTTGTCTAGCAGCATTCATTGATTTAATCATCACATACTGCTCTGGTCTCACTATCTTAATGATATATCTTGCATGGACTATCTCGCTAGGAGTATCTTCAACTGAGGCTCCTCCCTTTTTCTTTTTCCCTTTCCCTCCTCCTCCTTTACCTGTCTTGGATGATGTGAGGTAGTCGAGAACAGCTTTTGGTTTAGTCTCTCCAAACTGGTTCAATATTTTAACTAGCCTCCTGTCCTGTATTTGATTGTCATCAAAAGAAATGAATCTCAGTTTTGCACACTGCGATAACTCTGCCGGTAAAAATATGATCGAGTTATGAGTCAAATCAAGTGTTTTCAAATTTGATAAATTTGATACGTCACTCAAGAGAGACTGGATCTTATTATGAGGAGATAACAATTCCAGAACACTCACAGACTGATAGACAAACTCTGGCAGTTCCTCCATTTCGTTGTGTGACATATCAATGTACTGCAGACTAGGAAAAGGTGGTGAGCCTGAACCAGCAGATTGAGGTGGAAATGAATCGTTGCACAATTGATTGTGAGCAAGCAAGAGCTTCTGCAGTGAAGAAAGACTATAAAAAGATTGAGGGAGCAGCTTTAGCTGGTTATGAGATGCATCTAATAGTCGGAGACGTGTTAATGAACCTATTTCTTCTGGTAGAGACTCTAGTCCATTATTAGTTAGAATGAGTTCCAAAAGAGAATTCAATTGAGATATTTGTGGACTGAAGCTTGTCATACTAGAGAACCCCATTAAACGAAGATGATTCAGGCCTCTCACTTTAAACAACGTCTCATCATTCCAGGTTTCAATAGCAGTTGCATCTTCGTCGCTGAAAGCCTGCTTCTTTACGGTCAGCTCTCGTTTTCCTGTCGTAGCAGCTTCTTTGAAGATACCATTCCACGCCATTTTGTAATGGTGCAATACAGTACCTCCCACGTGAGTACCGCGGGAATCTAATCGCGGTAAACATGATCACGTGATAAAGAATGATCTGCGCATGCGCAAAATATTCATTGCAAGTAAGTTTTGCATGATACGCAGCCCCACCCAAGATGGATCTTGGAAGCAGCCTGGAGCAACAACAAGGGTTTGAACCAGGCTCCCACTCAGTAAAGCCAACGATGCAGGCAGAGGCACATGAACTGCCTGGGTTGCCAGAGAAAAAGAATAAAATAAATGTTTTGGGAGCCATAGTGAACCTGATATTCATGATTGCAGATTTCATCGTCATGGTTGGTGGGTTATGCACTCTGACTGTTTTCGTGCTAACAGAAAATTCAGTCAAGAATGGTGACTCAAGTCGTTGCATTTTGTTTGCTTCATATGATACCAGGACAACAGATTCTCAGCCTTTTCAGTTTGGTGAATCAGGGGTTTGCAACTTTGTCATTTACAGCATGGCTGCAGTTAGCATATTTGCAGCTGTGTATATCTGTGGATTCTGCAGTCGCCTTGCATGCAGTTTGTCTTTTGGTTTTTCAACGTAAGTCAATCATAATAGTGTTTCAATTAATTTTACTTTTCTAACAGCTTTAATTGTCTGGCATTAATTGATTTAATTGCTTACACGTTCTTTACACTTATCTCTATCACTGTGGCTGTAATGATAAGGTTGGGTCATGATGACACGTGCAATGCAGTCAAGAATTCTTATCCTGATCCAATTAGTAACTCTGTGACAAAGTAAGAATTGTACGCTTGTGCTTGTAGTCAGGTTTTGTGCCCATAGTTGTACAGGACCATCTATTATTAATAGCAAGGGTGAGGAGGTTACATTTTCTACTAATCTTTATGTTGCAGAGGTTTGTGAACATAATATTATTTCAGAATTTTGTTTTAAATCTTCCTTTTTTTAGATGATGGCCTGGACACTAGCAATCATCTTATTACTCATTTCCCTAGCACACCTAGTACTACTTGCAGGCTTTATCTTGAAATGCTGCAGATCTAAAAAGAGAGGAGTAATGTATGATGATGATGAGGAACCGAGTCCTTTCCAACCTCCCACTAGCCCAGTAGATGATGATGAGCCATTGCTTGATCCATCAAGTGATGCATGGAACAGCAACATAGAAGATGACCATACTTCCTTTCCTCCTTATAACTTGGGAACAGATCAGTCTAATGTTACCGGTACTAGCTATCAACCTTTTCCAGAAGATAACTATACATAGCCAGTTTATAAGCACGCATTTTTGTACATTGTACACTTAAAACTTGCTGTTTTTATGCTGATTTTTATTTCTAGAATATTGTAAATTTATGAAAACTATGCATTGTTTTAAACAGAGCAGAATTTATAAAATAGGGTATTAGGTTTTTATGAAGTTTATTATGAAGCCAGTTATGATTACACTATCGTCACTTGATACTAGTACAATAGAATTATAGAGAAATAAATAATAATAATTATTAATTTTACAAAAATTAATGAAGCATGCTCTTTAAAGGTTTTGTCACATTATTATAAAAAAAACAAAGTTAACATGCAGAGGCATCATGAAGGACATCATTACAGGATCCTAGCACCATAGCCAAAAGTTGATTTGATTGGTTCAAATATGAGCCTCTTCCAACCGTCTTTAATTCTTTCATGATCTGAACTTGGTATTCCAGTTTGTACAAGTGACAAATCAGTACAATCTTCCTTTTGAACCAATTCAATAGTTACCACAGAATAATGACCTGGATGAGTGGTTGTGCTGCTGTTAGACACACATAACACAACAATAACTTGCCTTCAGGCCAATCCTTTGAACGCCACTTTTTTACTATTTTACCTGGTGGGTCCTAAAATAACAATAATATTAATTCATAAAATTATATTACTAACATACCAGCTCTACATATTCACCAGATATTTGGCCATTCATAAACACAAACTTTCCACCTTTATGTCCCTCAACTTTAGCATCAGACCTTGTAAAGGCTTTTATCATCTGAACAATATCAAAACAATAACCTCATGTATGTGCGTGTCTCTTACCTCTTCCGTTACAAAAACTCTATAAAGTTCATGTGCTTCACATTTAAATGAATCAGATAATTTAGCTCTCTTGGTAGATATTTTAAGCCCCAAGCCTACAGGTACTTCAAAATACTATCTATTATAAAATGAATAAAAGTACTTGAACTTCCACTGGTAGATGTCTTAGAACTGTCTTGACGCTCCACATTTTTCACTTCGACAGTTGATTTTTTTGATGATTGGCTAGTGCCATGGGCAGTTGGTAGTTGAAGACCATCAGCAAAATCTAAAAGGTATTAATTTTGTAAGAAATCTTTTAAAAATACATACCTTTTTTTAACAATTCTAGGTATTGTTTTAATTTTAGAATGATTTGATCACTAAGTTCTTTTTTAAGCACATTTGTAATAGGCTGCAATTTTACATTAATCTAAATGGGAGAAAAAGAAGAGAGCCTCAGTAATCTAAGCCTTATAATGACACCGGTAATAATACTGACCTCTGCTTCTTCCAGTTCAGATTCAAATGAAAAGTTCTTTATCTCTACGGTACCACTGCTTGACTCACTTGCATCACTTGCTTTCCCCTCAATTTTCCCATTAATTGTCCAATCATACAGAATTATTAACTTTCCTTTGCGGTTGCTAAAAAAAACAATGAATACTTCACAATCTTAAGGGCAAAAAGAAATGACAACTCTTCTATAGTTGTACATGTATACTTCTGTGCAATTACATGTACCATACATCTATTTGTGGTAACATTCATGATAGCAATTACATGTATAATTATTATGAAAGAGTTGGAATATGACTATGACTCAATTGTGTTTTTTTAACTGATATTTTTAAAAAAACTGGGTCTAAAAAACATACTAAATTTATCCGTTTCCAAAAAATTTATAAAAATAAACACACATATGTACGTACAGTCGAAACCAAAAACCCTCCCTTTTATTTATTAACTTTCTTTACTATGTCAACTATGCTATGCATAACAGGTTACATTAAAAAGTACTGTAGTGTCCAGGGCTTCCCCACAGGATTTTGCATAATGCTATGCTTCTTGTCATTGGATTTTTAAACTGATCAAAAATTTTATATTTTTGTCAAATTTCATCGAACATGGCAAGGATGAAATTCTTATGATACATATACATAGTCTCATGTTTTATAGAAGCTTGAGCTGATTTGCTTATCACAATTAAATTTTTAAATTTTTGTGAAAATGGCTCTGAAAAAATTCTCTAATTTAATAATTTTTTTTGTGATACAAATACATGTCCTTATGTTGTGTAGAAAGTTTGAGCTGATTCTAATCAAATTGGACTTTTATGAATCTTTAAAGCTGCTCCTGATGCTATTATAAGGCTTGTCAGCTCATGAAGCATGCTTTTTAGCTCACTTAGCATGCTTTGTGGGAAACCCTGGTATTGTCAATGTAGTACCTAGCTGATGCTTCACCCTCAGGCTTAATGTCGGATAACTTCCATGATCCTAAAGTAAGAAAAAACAAATCAATAATCCAAATAAGCCAGACTGGTACTATGAAATCATGACTAACAGGACTCACCTAATTCTGGACTGTTTATTTCAATTGATGTCAAGAGTGATTTCAGTTTGTCGATTGACCACGCTGTAGCATCTTTTTCAGTCCTAATAATCACATAAAAATAAATATTCAATTTGACATAATCAATTTGACCTTTAGTGATACAAAAAGATGCAGTTAGTAGCAATGTGTTTATACAGTAACTATAATACACAAAAGACATAACAAAAATAAAATCATGTCAAGTACATAATAATCATGAAAAATGCTTGAGATGCTTCATAAGTACATTATAATCTATCTTGTTTGTAAATAGTGGGAAAAAAAATTCTAACTCATAATAATAATTGCAATTCAAAAACAACTCAGGAAAAATAATCACAGTTCAAAATGAAAGTACAACGATTGTTTGTTAACAATAAAACTGTCAATAAATACTAGTTTTTGATATGAAATAAACAGGAAAATCTACCAAAACGGTGAGTTGCTAATTTAGTGATGAAGACCCTGCCTTCTGGGGCCTAGCCAACCACGCAGGACTAAAATAGGCTCCTTGAATACTATGTTGTGAGCAACAAATGGCCAATCACAATTCTGTATTTATTCCAAAACCTATTATACAATTCCTACTGGCCAAAATTATCCATTTTTGAAAGTACTGTAGAATTACTGCCTTTATTATTTAATTCTTATTTTTACATGTTTAAAACATCTCATTTTTACGGTAATTATTTTCCTCATAAATAATACCTAATTGTGATAATAATAAATAATGCATATAAAATAATAATAAATAATGCATATAAAATAATAATTATACACACAACCTACCAATGCCAATTGTTGACATTTGCAGCATCAGGACGTTCTTCGACGATCCACCTAGGATCCCCTTCACCCCACTTAGCCATGATGATGATACTAGCGTCCCCTGTAAACTGAGGAAAGTTTAGGAAACTCTCTTGTAAATTGAGGAAACTTCTAGAGCTATCTACACCAATTATAATTAATTATGCAGTGCAAAGGTCACGCCCTGGCCCAGCCTCTCAATAAATTATAATTAATTTAATCACTGACTTCACATACAGCAATATGCTTGAGTAATGTACAGTACTTGTTTGCAATTTGCAAATCTTAGAAGATTTCTAGAGGATTATTCAATAGATTGTGCATGAGAGGGTGAGCCTGGTGAGGCGAAAGTCAGGAGGCAATTAAAAGAGAACTAGCTAGTATGCAGAGATCTAGGTTTAAGCTAACTAACTACACTGCACGATACACAGCATTAAAATTACATTTACAACATGGTTAGCCTTAGGAGACAAATGCAAACAGATGCATTTATGTAGGTAAAGGTTGTGCACACCATTTTGTGTTTACAGCTACTTATGCAAACAATGTTAAATTATATCAATCCAGTCACAAGTCTGCTGACTGCCTTCAGCAGTTCTAAGGCTCACTTTACTCTAACTGCCACGAACTGCCATCTACTAGAACTAGAATAACAATTTTAGAGACGTCAACAACTTCTTGTTATGACGTAAGAGCAACGAGTTGCGTTCATTTACGTCATAGCTAGCAGCCGAAACATGTGACGTCAAAATGGGCCGCTGCAGTTCGCGCTGAGAGTATAAAGAAGAGCTGTTGATCAGTTATCTCACAATAAAGGAATTTGTGATCCAAACCTCAGAAATGTACAGTGATCTTGAAATGAGCGTCAGTCCTAATATTTCCATTTGGGCACCGGGACAAGCAATAGTCGGAAGGGCAGTCTATCAGCCTATCAAGTCTCACGCGGCAGTTGATTCGGTAAGCTCTCTCCCTACTGGCAAAGGACTAGCTCTAGCTAATATTTTCTTTATTTCACAGGTATCTTCTCCTTGCTCGACTCCAGAATATTCTCAAAGTCTCAGCCTTGAGAGCACAGTCCTCATGTCTTCAGCAAGAGGGCTTACGTCTGGTAGCAGCATGCCTACCACAGTCATAGCTGGTCAGGAAAGACAACCAGTTTGCGACGCACAGTCTCCAAACATGCCCCAACCACCTCCAAGGAGCATAAACCCCAGGCAAGGCAGGAGGAACAAAACATTCGTTGACCCCTGTGAAATAGCTCCCCTTAAGAAAAGGAGAATACAGGTAATGTTAGCAACAAGTTTCAATTGATGCTTTTACTATAAACACAATTTCTACATTGTATAGCTTGAAATGCTTAATCCTGACGAGCGTGACAAAGTCCTTCAAAAGAGAGAGAAGAACAAGGTTGCAGCAGAGAAGTGTCGTGTCAAACGTCGTGAGAAGATGCATCACGTGAGAATTGAGTACGACGAATACCTTGAGTCCAACGAAGCACTTGAAAAGGAAATAAGAAAACTACAAGAGGAACGTGACAATCTTGAGCGATTACTAAAGCAGCACAACTGTGTGCAAAGAGTTTAGCAAAACATACAAAGACTTGATAAAACTTTAGCATCATTATTTTTGATAAATATAATGTAACACTGTGTGGAAGAAACATTATTTTTATTGTTAAATTTATACAATGTAATGATATACAGGATGTGGTTAATAATACTGATGATAAAGCAGGACCACTCTATCCTGTTTACAGTTAATCAGTTATACTTATTACAGTTAATTTAGATGAAAGCCTTTCTCAAAAGTGGCCTCCATTAATTTTGTCTTCAAAATTCTCTCAGATGAATATTCGGGTAATTTAAGATAATGGACACAAGTGTTAACTGACGGAAACATGTTGTCATCCTTGGAGTCTTTACGAACAACAGTTAGCCGAGGATGCAGATTAGCTAGACCTCCAGGAGGAAGGGAAGAACAGCCGGTTATAAACTGTACAAAAGCCTATGACAAAAAAAATATCGTAAATACTAATTTTTATGACATCACTCACTTTTCTTTCATCAGAGTCTAATTCCACAAGAACATTAACAAATCGTTGGTATCCATGACTATTAGAATAATAATAAAAATAATGATAATAATCTTTATAGCAAACCTGTCACTATTGTATCCATATTTTGGTACAGTGTATTTTAATATGTCTTCCCGTGTCCATGAGGGAGACTGTTCACCACAGAGTAACAGTCTCAGCTCGTAAGGAGAAAATATCTGTAGCTTGTTCATTGAAAACACACGATCAAAACCAGCTATAAAATAAATGACTATAATTAGCACAAAGCTTCGAAAATAGCAATACTTTTAAATGATTCTAGTTGTTTTCTAATTCCTGATTCTAAAACAAAATCTTTAGTTAAGGCAAGATACTCTTCAGCATTAGAATTATCAAGCTCCTATAGCACACAAGAGAGAGACAAGCATAGGGCAAAGGTGACAACTAAACTCACAGTTGCTGAACCATTATCAGTTAAATCATACCATTCATAACCATAACTCGATGATGATGGTGCGTAAGTGAAGTTCAGCCTACACAGTAAAACAAACAATTAGTGAGAATGGTTGGTATTCCATTGTAACATACATTAAGTCACTGAGCTGTGAACCATCATCTAATAGTAGGCCATCAACCGATTGTGTCATCTCCATCTCAGATAATTCAATCTTACGTTGAACCAAATCTTGTAGTTGTACAAGAAATTTACCCCTGTAAGGGTCAATGGTAACAAGATCACCCATAGTTAATATTCCAGTAAACCAAGGTACGGTATTCCCACTTGTTTTTGAACTATGAACTTTGTCATTCATAAGTGCTGCATCATCTTTGCTGGCATCCTTAGCAGCAGAACTCTCCTTTCTCCTCTCTTCATCCATCATAATCTTCTCTTTTCCGGTTGCTTCTTGCCCAGTAATAGTGTTAGTATCATTACTGAAAGAGGTTGGGTTGTTGTTGATTGCATTGTCAGAAGAATTGAGCGTCACGTCATCATCTCTCCTCTCTTCCTCACTGGGTCTCGTGATTGATGGAAGAGTCCCAGGGTCTTCTGTAATGACTTGTTTGAAACACATCAGCTTAAGGAACGACTCGGATAGAGGTATGTCAACCCTACGACCATCTTGTAAGCATTTTGCCAGAAACAGTCCAAGTAATTCAAAATGCTTGCATATCCTGTCAAACTCGGGACTACTACTGGGAACTGGGGCGGGGAACAGACCACAGGACCTTTGTACATAATATCCAGGAGGCTTGACACCTAAACCAATGTCAACCTACACAAAAATAATAATGGAATAATAACATCTACATTCATTGGAAAAAGGAAAGCATTACCTGTCTAGACATATCATTATGTTGTAGACTTGATCGATCATTAGTCAACCACATACCAAGAGAGCTTTTCTGAAACTCAGCAGAAACGAGTGCATAAAATTCAAGAGAAGGGCCCAAACCAGTTCCCTCCTCATTCAGAAACTCAACCTCAAGGACAGATTTTCTCTCGGCATGTGCATGCAATACTGATGAGGCCCACAAAAGGATCTGGAAGACAAACAAGACAATTAACCTTACAGTGTATGAATCATTTGCTATGTACACTATATTGACAGCTGTTTTGACTGCACTCAGGAAGTGGACATTGTGATGTCACATTCCACTTACTGCCCGCTCAGTGAGCATAGTGACACACCAAATACTTGTATAGTATACGTGTAACCACAGGCATTTTAATAAGATGACGCTTACATCATCCTCCTTTCTGGGAATGTGGACCCTATCTTGTCTCAACCTTCCTATATGATATTCATACTGCTCTTCTTTCTTAAGAGCACCACCACGTATTCTCTCCAATACTTCATCACAACACTTTTGGAGCCAGATTACAGTTCTAAAAATAAACACAGCCAACATACAAAAATTCATTTTTGGTGGACAGGAAATGAGTGAGTAATGAATATAATAACAATACTCTAGAGAGAGCATAAAGGAAATGATGTCAATAAAAAATATCAAGTTTCAATGATTGCTATTCTAACTGGAAAATGGTTACTGATTTTGTTATTTCAACTAGTGCTGCATTACAACAAACTTACCTCGAGGTGCCAAACGCAGTGCTTAGGAAGAACATTTCTCTTGTTTCAAAAGGAAACAGGAAAGAATAGTGTCCTGTTAATTTATAACACCAATCGGGTAAAGAATCACTAGCAAGGCTTAATGGGTCCTATACACAAGTAACGGTGAAACAATGAACAAGGTAAGTAGAGTGATATAAAGGACTCACATGAACTTGCTGGACTAGTTTATTTACTAGTTTTCTACTTTGAAATATCTCAGTAGGGATATTGAGCATGTCTATATAATATGAGATATCATTGCATAACTTATGTATTTATCATTTTTCTAACCATTTTCAGACATGTCATAAAAAAGCTTTAAGAGTGACATGACATCATAGACTGTTGATTCTTGATCAGAGGCAGCTGGTTCAATATCAATCATAGCACCATCTCTTCTTGGTGTTTCAATCAACTCCTATAATAGTGATCTTCATGAACAACGACAAGAACACATTATCAATAGTCTACCTTATAGATATCAGTTAACTCAGAGAATGTAATACTTTTTTTGGCGACAGATGATGGTTCGGTCAGTTTCCATTTCCTCAGAAAGCTTTCCTATTACATACATGTAGAAATAGCTGTGATATCAAGTATGATTATAGGAAACACAATAAAATCAAAAAAACAAACTAATTCAGTTTGTGATCACAAGTCTATGGATTACTAAACAAGTGGGTCTAAATATACAGACCTTTCCATTCTTTCGAATGAAGAGAATAACATCCTCTTTTGAAATGACGCCAGACAAAAGACTTGATGCAACATATGAAACAGGACCAAGCCATTGTCCAGAGGAAATAACATGAGAACTGTCACGATAAACCAACCTACATTTACACACACATGTACATGTACATCCACTAATAATAACTTTATAAAATCACGTACGTAAATGTTTCGTCCCACACTCTCCTCTTTCTCTCTCCTTTTGGCAAATGCTGGAGCAGTCTCTGTACATAGTGACATATTGGCTTACTGGAGTCCTCCATTATCAGCTCAAGCCCTTGATACTACACACACAAACAAACACTATGACGTTATAATACTGTTATGCCAAAAATTGCCCAACAAAGGCTGCATGCACATAGTGCCCATAATAGGTAGTGCAAGTATATTTGTGTAGGGAAGGATTACATTGCTAGGGTCAAATTATGATAATAAAGATAATACTAATGACTATTATATCTAGGATAATGTATACGCAGAAATAAACATGTCTTACCTTAACAAACAAGGCTAACTTGACCCTCTTAAATTTAGCGTCTATGCTATCATCCACTGTTTGATTCACACTACCTGAAATAATAATAAATGAAATTGCTGCTACAATAATAAATTAAGATCAGTACCGGGAAGTGGAATTACAAAATCCTGTATTTGAGGTACGTTGGTTTGACCAGGGCGGGGATCAAAAGCAGAAACAAGAGCTGAAAAAGACTGCTTCAATATACAGTCATCATCCCAAGTCTTCTGGTGTACAGGATCATCATCATCCTATGGTACGTAACATAATACATTAACATTATAATGTAAACATTAAAGGAAATGTCTGCATTGTGCACATGTAATGTACAGTACATGTACAATACCGTACGTTTGGTACCTTTCTTGGGGTATTAATTTTTGTTAATTTCGCGAATCATTTTTATCCACAAAATTTAACCCCTACCACCCACACATAAAAAACTAATTAATGGGCCATTCAGAGCTCTAACTACTATTTCCAAGCCAGTGGAGGAGGCAGAGTCTTTGTCTATTACTCCATATTCCACTATAAGCCATGTATTGGAAGCCAGTGCTGTAGATCCAAGTAAAAAAATGTAATAACTGCCAGCCACGAATATTTGTACCCACAAATATTAGCTGCTAAGGAAATTTTGGAGAAAATGCAAAATATTGGACCCTCGAAAATTACCAACCGTACGGTGCATGAATTACAATACAATATACAAGTATAATATAGTCACATGTAATATGAATACATAGTACATACTAACCTCATCAGAGACATTATCAGGAGCTGGTGGGGTATTGCTAGTTGTCTCCTCTGATTCTGGGGGAGGAGGAATGGCTGGCTCTTCTCCAGTCAGTTCCAAGTCATACTTCCCTTCAGCTCCCATTCTATAAGAATTAGCACTACCATGATCCCACTGGACCTCAACCCAACCTATAATAATAGTAACATTACATCGTAAATTTGTAGATCAGTTTAAAATATTATGCGATTCATACAGGTGCTTGATTTGTGTTCACAACTTTATTAAAATGCTTGCTACATATGACGTTGCAATTCTTATATTTCAATAATAATAATATTGGACTCATTGTTAATTGACAATGCACACACATGAGTCACATCCTCTTACTACTGTATATAATAATAAGAAAGGAAGGAAACATTTGGCATCAGTGCACTGCATACACATACAGAAGCCACTAAAAATACATTAATTATTAATACTACTACTACTACCACTGGCGTAGCTAGCATACGCTCAGAGCATAACAGGATAAAACAAACTAATAAGAAATACAAAAATTTCCTAATCCAATTTGTCATTTACACAAATCTACACATTACACGTACTAGTAATTATTATGATACTTACCATTTCTTAGTTCTCCTATTACAGTTCCAGGTACAGGTGGTATTCCATCTTGATCCCTCCACTTCCAATCAACTCCACGTACAACTCTAGCTCCTATATGAAGCTTCTTCATTATGTGCTCCTTCACAAAGCGTCTCTTTTGATACAACTGCCTCTCTTGCTCTTTAGCTGCTTTACCTACATGTACAACATAAGCTGTAAACCTGGATTTGTACAATAAAACCAGTAATAATAGTAATAATGATAATAAAAGATTCTGTTCCAGTAGGAACAAAAAGGGTTATTATAATGATGCTTATTGTAGTTATATTTGAAGTGATTCTAGAGGAGGCATGACTTGTACAATGTAGTAGGAGGACAAAGGGCCTCCCACCCTAACCTTAAAAGGGTCCCATTAAATCAACTGTATATACTTATTAAATAAGCTGGACTCATGACATGTACATGTATGTACAGTACAAGCCAGCAGTACATAGTGCAATGAGCTCAATAAACATATAGTGGTAAAACAAGGTAAGGTTCAAAAGAACATTATACATGTATACGTATACATGTACATGTACATGTAGTACAACAGAATCCAGTAGTAGGATACTATACAATAAAATAGTAGTGATTAGTACGAAAGTAAACTTGTAATTATTTATACAATTATTATCATTATTATATTGTAGCTATAAACTACATGTACACAGAGGCATAGAAGTACTATTATTATTATTATCATTATCATCATTATTATTACTGTTATTATTATCATTGTTATTATCATTATTATTATTGTTATTACCACTATTGTGTGTACACGTACCTAGTTCATTATCAGCTAGTCCTCTTACTTCACCATACACTTCTAGACCAGACAGTGAGAGATAATGAGTGTGACCACTAGCATTAGGACCAGTGAGGATCAATCTTAAATGACGCCACCCCTCAGGATCAGTGGGTGGGGACAAAGACCAGGAGGCAGTTGATCTGCAAATAAAATTGCAAAATGAAATTAAAAAAAACACAATAAAGAATGAGATATAGTAAAGAGAGCCTGCATCAGCCACAGAATGAAGTGGTAGTGTGTAGTAGTGGTAGTGATACTGACCCTGGCTCATTTAGTGAGTTGTCATTAACATGAGAATAAACTGTAGTCCAAGTAACCCCATCCTTTGATACTTGAAAGTCCCAACTCCTCAATGCTGACCGACTATGAACAAAAAACATTAAAATAACGCACAGTCAGGGTTTAATTACATGCAGTAGCAGGACTTTTCTAGAGAAACCACCAGACACTACATGTACATAATACATACATGTAGTTAGTAACGTGTTTATGTGTCCTTATAGTCAGTTTATTTTTTAAAATGATCACATTTCACTCTTATATGTTGTATTTTATACCAATGACATTATACTTTCAGGGAGGCCTGTAAGAGGAAGGGATACAAATGCCCACATCTCCTATACACATACTGTACATGTACATGTATATGCCACATACTTATATAATAACATGTACTGTATATAGCGGGAAATTTTGGAGGGGATTAAATTTGGCAAATTTGGCATTTTGATAGCCATTCACCTAAATAAAAATCCGCCATTTTGAGCCATTATACGCATGCTCAATGGCATATGGCCACAAATTTGCCAAATTAAAACCTACCAATTACCAAAATTTAGCAATTTGCCAAATTTTAGCCCCTTCAAAATTTCCTGCTATACAGTATATGAATCACATGTACATGCACACAGCACTAGTATTATACATACACAATACATACTTGCCATAGCCCCTTGAGTGCCTCAGTGAGTAATGGGTAGGGAAGAACCAGACACCAGTGTCTACAGCAAACCAGCTGTTACGATCATCTTTAGTGTGACAGTTGGCCGGAGTATCATCTCTACAAAGTATGTCGTCAAGATTGCCATAAGGAAGTATCCTTCCATCAGATGAACTAACTACTACTATATGATGAGCAGCTGGATTGACCCAATCACACGTCCTGTATTAATAATAATAATAATTATAATTATTATTGAAATTATTATATATCTCTCTCTTATCATTTCTCTCTCTTCCTTTCCGATAATTTTTAGATAAATTTAATTTCTTTAGCATGGGTAAAAAATCCCCTCAATTTCTCCATCTCATTCTTATAACCCACTAATAGACATTAAAGATAGATACGTGCAATATACCGTATAGCCGCTTAATTTTGAGGGTACAACTTTCGTTGTTTTCGCGGATTTTCCATATTCGCGAAAGTTAATTCCGTAAAATTATCCGTATTGCCCATAAACACGTGTGTTTTATAATAAGAACCGCGAAAGTTAATTCGCGAAAAAAGACTTGTGGCCTGATTCGCGAAAGTTTATTGCCTCGAAACTTTGTGGCTATAGGGTACATGTAGATATGTGTACATGACTGTACCTTGCATTGGATCCTATCCAGTAAAAGATTCCATTCTCATCAAAGTCAGACACATGTTGAAACACTAACGGTGATTTCATTTTTTGCAACACACTTACAAAATGATAAGACGTCCTCTCAAAATCATACCACTGCTTCGCAGCCTACAACAAATGCAAATAACAATGATTATAATTATAAACCATTTACAAATACGTGCACTATCAAAATTACAAACTCATTAAACTGATACTTATTTATGTACTTACTCTTCCACTTAGAAATTTTTCTAAACCTTTAATTGTTACAAGTGGCTCAGTTTTGAACGTTTTTCCAGAGAAATCCCTTAAATCTCCTTCATCAGGAGCTCTCTCTAGCTTGAAATGTAGCTTACGCTGAATAATCTGTAACAACAATACAATTATTAAAAATGTGAATAGCTATAGCAAAGTTTAAGGTCTTCAAAAAGTCAATTTACAATCAATAAAATAAAGCATTATCGCTCTTAGTACTAATTTTAGACTAGTATGTACACAGAGATCAATAAATATGGCAATTATTGAAAGAAGGTACTAAAGTTTAAATATTCAAAGAACACTTGAATGAGTCAGACCTTATTTCTAAACAACCAAAAAATAAACATTACTCAAATGTCTCAATATGATTCGAAGGCACAACAATTATGTATTAATCATGAAGGCCCATGAACATGGACACAGTATCATGTACATGTATAATGTACATGTATATGATAATGATCAATAAACACACACACATGTACAGTGCATTGCAATACAAATTAGAATACTTCAATTACAGTAACAAAGGGAAGGATACCATTTATAGGTGACAGAATTCATAATTAGATCATAAAAGACCTGATCTACATGTACAAGTGTATTTCTAGCTAAACACAACATTTATGAGAATGATGAAATCATATTTCCCCCGTAAAAACATTTTCCAACTTTTCAAACTAAACAGATACTGAAAGAATAATATGTTTATCCGTGCAGAGAGAGTTACGCTGAATGATTTCATCGATATTATTATTGAAAGGATATTATTATAAAGATAGGTGCACGAGTAACGTAACAAAAACTGTCAATTTATCAACTGCAACGGAGTGAATGAGCATTGTGTGTTATTGATTGCACGCATTCATTGGGAAGAATTAAAATTGGGAAACTTTCAAAAAAAATAATACTCAAAATTTTGATTTTTCCATTACAAAAATACTGACATGCATGCAGTAATGGTAATTAATTTAGGGCTGTTTATTAGTGCTTTCACTGCTTTGTACATGAAGTTTGATTGGAGTTCCAATTGTGTATGCACAGTGCCTGTACAATCTCTGAAAAAATAACTTGGGACTTAAACAAGTTATAAGCTATAAAAAACATTCATAACTTTGGACAAAATAGTCTTCACAAAATGGCTACAAAAGATACATGTATGCTAGTAGAAATTCTGAGCCTATTTCAACAGAAGACTATGATGTACATGTACTGTATTTTACCGTATAAACGCCTGGTCCAAATAAACGCCTGTCATTAATATATTCTAGCTATAGATACGCATATTTCTACCAAAAATAATGCCCCTACTGTTTAGATAGCCCCAAAGTGCTTAATAGTTAGAGCCTCACCTGACTTGCCCAGAGTTGGGGGTTCAATTCTCGCGCAAGGTCACTTTTTATTTTTTTCAATAAATTTTTTTGCTGCTAAGAAATAAATGCCCGGGCGTTTAATTGGTAAAATACGGTACATTTGTAGTTTGGCTTCAAAGCTTTTTATGTTATATTAATAGTGGCTATTCCTAACCTGAAGGTTAAGAGGTGTTCCTGGAGCATCATGGCACAATAGAGGGAGTCGCTCCACAGCTTCAAGAACTGCTATCAACTTCTTAACCAAACTCACTGAGGGTGGGGATATATTGGACTCTTCACTTAAACTAGAGTATGCAATAAATAATAATAATCATAATAATAATAATAATGATTACACTGTATGTTGATAAGATAACAAATAGAAACACTATAGTCTATTTGGCCAAAGACTATACATGTATGTATACATGTACTATATAGGACAGGATGTTTTTGTCAAATTTTGGAATAACTTTCAAAATTCATTAAAATCCAAATTCAATTAGAATAAGCTCAAAAGAGTAAATACATTTAGACTGTATATGCATCAGGAAAAGTTTGGACATTTCAATCTTTATAAAGCTTCTCAAAAATTGGACCAAAGACCCTAAGTAATAAAAATAGAGGAATATCTCCGGTCCATTTTGACCAAAACTCTGTACGTGTACATGTACAAGACATACGTACATGTACATGTACTACTAATTAATGTAGAGGATGTACTACAGTTACAATGGAAAGGGCATTACCATGCGTTCTTATCTGCATCAGAGAACACTTCCTTAAAAAGATTAAACCTTTCATTAATTTTCTGAGCAGGTACAGGCTCTTCAGAAAACTGGAAATAAAGAGAAATTAAATGACACAAAGCTATGACTACAAAATAAATGAATTTTAAAAATTACCTGCCCAGAAATACAATGCAATAAAACCTGTACCAGGCTACTGCTGTGAACCTCAAAAGCTGATAGAGTGCTCTCCTCCTTTAGTAAGTCAGATAAAGCTTGAAGACCAAACTGAAGCTCTTCTTTCCAGCCCATACCAGAATCCAATGACTAAAAGGAAAGACAAACAAAAACAGTAAATAATCATAAATAATTTGGGATTTGGCTATCATAGTTTAATTTTAGTGAAATGACAAAATTTACATAATGGACTCATGTACAAGAATGTTTGTCAAGAATCGAATGAATGAAATCAAAAGCAGTCATTCATTTATTTAATTTAATAACTAAACATAAAGCTGGCCTCTTTATAAATTACATGTAACACTGACTAGATACATTGTACATTGTACATGTACATGTACATGTATACTTACAACATCAGATTCGTGAGCAAGACAAGTGTCTTCAATATTCTTTAATATCAACTGAAGCTCAAATGCTACTTTTCTTGTCCCCTCACTATTTGATGTAAAATATTTCTGTTGTATCTTCCAGGCTAAACTAGATATCTATAGTACACATAAAATTATAATAATAACAAAAATAGTAGCAGCATGATTTGTTTAGTTAGAGCAATCTTTATTCTGTACACATAAAGATTAGAGCATTTATTATGCATGTACATTTGTACTTGTGTGTGTACATATACACATGTGAATTGTGCAGGCACCCTCACTCTATCATCAAGAGTAGATAATTATCTACTCTTGGTATCACTAATGTACAGTTACTACAGTACCTGTTCTTTGGTAACATCAGCTTTAGTTTTATATTTCATTCCTTTTTTATCGTTCCATGCAAAATGAAATTGTCCTCCTGTAATACAATTCAAATTAAATTATTTCTCCATTTTTACTACACGTATATTTTCTGATGAAATACATGTACATCCATGCATGTACATAATTATTGTTGGCTACTTGAAATTGGATTTGTAGTGCTTGCCATCACATGAAGCATGCTTTGTGGTCCTCCTTACCTAATGGTGTGTTTGGAGTTAATGGGATCTTCCTCTGACGATTACTCTCAAACAAAACACAAACATCACTTGATGCGTCTCTTAAATAAGTAGCCTAATAAAAAAATTAAAAATAATACAGACGGAAAAACAACCTACACTGCTTAATAAAAATCACTACAGCTAATAAACAAATCATACTACATGTATTAATGAAACAGATCATAACTATGCATCAAATCCCTCCCTCTCTTTCCATCAATCATACAATATGTTATTATTATCATTAGTTTGTTACTAACTTGTGAACTCTCAGCATTGTGTATAACTATTTCTCCTTCTTTCTCACAACTCAAGCTCCAGTGGCCTATCTTTAGCTTCACTGGAGAAGGAGTGGACAGGATTGGGTAGAGTACAGCATCTGAGGGAACCTGTGAACAGCAGAGCTGCATCTTAACAATAAAATCAGACTTCCCCCCAAGAGAAGAGGAGCTTCCTTCAACGCTGCCACTTGAGTACATGGTAGCTACTTTCTTGTCCATGAGATAGCGAAACCAGCCATTACTCACTCGTGATAGTTCAAGGACAATGTGCTCATTCCATAGAAACAAACATTCTGATGAGCGTATGAAGACCCAGTCCTTCCACTGGTAAGGAACTAATGGAGTCAGTTCAGTAGCATCTTGTAATACTTCAGACTCCTATGATCAGATATTTATAATAAAAATTTACGAGTCACAGATATTTTGTGAAATTCATCTCCAGCCAAATTTCACCAAAAATGACTAGAAGAGAATTCACCATTTAATTTTTTCTGATACACATACATGTACATGTTCTTATGTTGTATAGCAAGTTTAAGCTAATTCTAACAAAAATTGATTTTTTGTGAATTAAAAAAGTTGCTCCAAAGGCCATGTACACATTTACTTGTAGTGCTTATCAGCTCATGAAGCTCATGCTTTTTCAGCTCACTTAGCATGCACTGTGGGAAACCCTGATTACATATGCCTCATTAATAGAATACAAAACATACTTTCAAAGATAGCGGTCCACTATCTGTTTCTTCAGTTGAAGGTTCCTCAGCTTCTTTGGGAGGTACTGCAATGTTTGATACATGAACAGGGAGACCGAGTCTCAAGAACTGCTCAAGGAAAGTGTCCGGTACTTTACCAAGCAACTCATCAAGAATAGTAAGAGCAGCCAACTGGCCATCCAAATCATCCTACAAGAACATTGACGTATAAAGGACCCAACAATTACCATGTACATGTACATGTATCTGGTTTACATGTATTTCGGGATCTCAAATCATCAATGTTTAATTTTTTTGCTAAAATTAATTTATGTGGTTTACAAAATTTTTCTTAATTTCTATTGCTGTTAATGAAATTTAGGTTACTGTAAATGTAAATGTACATGTATAATTTTAGTGGATTTGAGACTGTACAAAATTAGATGCAATTCCACACAAATAAACTAGCTATACGGTAATTGACAAAACTGTGTGTCTATTATTCAGAGGTGAAATGATAATACTGGATACACATGAAGCATTAATAATCATTAACAACGCTACCCTGCAATGCTGTACATGTACATGTACTACACATATAAATGTACATGTACATGTATGTACATGTACATGTACATACATGTACATACATGTATGTGCTTCATAATGTACCTCAATCTCTAATGTTGATGTTAATACTTCAGTTATTTGTCCAGGAAATGATCGTTGTGATTCGCTATCCGAGCAGATATCTTGCAATACTTCTTTAGATACAAAAGGAAACATTTTACAAACAAGTCTAAGACACTCTTTCCTAAAAATAAAGATCAGATCAATTCTGATAAAGTATGTGTTGTCTGTTTTTAATTTGCACGATAAGTTATAACAAGATGGGCTTTGTTGGATGTTTTTCAAGCATTCTTAAATGTAATAACATCCTTGTGAAACAACTACAAACTTAATTTTTCCAAAAATACAATGCACATAAACATGAAGGATCAAATAAACACTGTACATGAAACACTACAGTACTGGTACAAAAGCATTGGGGTCACAACATCAGGAGGTACAGGCAGTTCAGTGTACACAAACAAAGCCAGAGCATAACAATAACTGACAAGACACTACCTCTGTCAGTATCTAATAATACACAAAATTATTTTTATTACGGAACTACTGATGACACTTTAATTTGGCAGAGTATTATTACATGTACTTTGGTGATTGCAATTCGAGGTTTCTAATATTAAAACTACCAATTTTTAATGCACACATGTTTACAGTAATGTACATGTACATATAATTGCCAAATTAAAAATAAATACAGCACCACAAAATTAAAGTATTAGAGCATTAATGAAATTAAGCCAGGTAGCAATAGGCAATTCATATGAACAACATGATATCTTCTAATAATTAATTTATTCCCACTAATGAACATACATCTATCACACAATCCACACTAACCTCAATGTCTGAGATAAACTAGAATGAAACACTTCCACAAGTAATGGTAACAGTAACTTCATATAAACAGGAATTAACTCAGGATCAACCTTATCACTGCTAGCATCCTCTTTACCATTGTTCTTATTCTCTTCATTATTAGCTGCTGCTGTTGTCTGCCCACTAGGCTCTATTATATTACCTAGCACCACCAGGAAATAAAATAATAAAATTTTATTAATTAATGTTAAATCTATGTAAAAACAATAAAAAACATATATTTTAATAAATACATGTAGTCTAAATATATTTTAATTTCTCCAAATATGTACATGTACATGTATTCAAGGCCGACCCAAGCATTGAAGTACATGTACATACATGTACATGTACAATCAGAGGGGCCCCTGGTACTCAGTAATAAGGTTTGTACTCACCTGAAATGACTTTATTCCCCCCACTAGAGGCAGGGCCAGTCCCAGTAGCAGCGGTACTTGATATCATGTCTTTTATTTTACTCTCAGCATCACTGTCAGAGTCAAATGAATCACTATCATCATCATCATCGTCGTCACGAAGAACATTGTCTATGAAATAAAAAATAAATAAATAAATAATATAATTATAATCTTATGCACATGTATAATATTGCATACATAGTTATCAGGACACTACCTGAGTTGTCAAATATTTCTAAGCATTGCTGATACCACTCGTCACCTCTCTCCTGTGCTTTATCTAATGGAGTGTGACCATCTTCATCTCTCAGCTCAGTATCTGCCCCAAACTGTAACAGCCTCTGTGATGAAATAACACAAGTACATGCAGTGATCATGCATAGAGTTAATTATTCGTATAATAACTGTACATGTACATGTATTAGTCAGCTACTTAATAATAACACTGACCAGTGTTAGATCTAGAATAGGGCTGAGGATATTATTCCCAAAAATGTCCCCATTATTCTATTCCCTTATTCCCAATATATTTGCCTATTATTCCTATTATTATTCCCAAGTATTATAAAAATAAACAAAATAACTATATAAAATTTGTCTCATTTAATGCTCATTATACTGTAACATCATAAGGATACCTCAATTGAGTCTTGTAAAGCACACTCATGGGTATTATTGAAGGTATTAGACAAGATTTATTAAGCATTCAGCCACACCTACTGCACAATTTTACAAATTTTGCCCTATTATTCCAGAATTATTCTTTATTCTTTAGACCACCTATTATTCTTTTTTTATTCTGGGAATAAAATCCTCAGGCCTAATCTAGAATATATATACCTAACAATGGGGGACTTAAGCTACATGTACATGTACATGTATAGGCTAAATATGAGAGAAAAATGAAAGCTTTCAGGAGACCTAATGAGTAATGAGAGACTGAACTCCCTCTAGATCTAACAGTGAGAATGACCATACACCGTACCTTAGCAATGCTAGGACGACAGAAACAAGCAGCATAATGTAGGGATGATGACTTTAAGCCACGATTAACATCAGCACCATTCTCCAGCAAATATTCAACCTACATGTACAGTATTACAACAACAACATTCAACACTATAAGTCAGTGAGTTATTCTTACCATTTCAAGTGTACCAAATGCTGAAGCCCAATTTAATAGAGTTTGACCAACATCATCCATATGATTAATATCAATACCTAAATCATTAATATCATTGCATTGTTAATCATAGAATTTTAAAGGGCAATAGGGCATATGCTTATCACTGTAATACACATACCACTCTCCATAGCTTCAAAAAATTCTTCATTGTTTCCAGCACGAATGGCTTCAATGACATGCCTGTTGGAAGCATCTCCAGGGAAGCTCTCTATCTGCCTTGATGCTAATGGCTGGAGGTTCTTTGGAAGAGCTTTCCTTCCTTCAAACAATAATATTAGCAGTAGCTCAATAAGACGCAGGACATCAAGTACACATCTAGAAAATATAATACATAATAATTAATAGTTGGCTAATAGACAGGATCTGTTTCATCAATCACTGTACATGTATCTATAATTACAACAATTTAGCAATGAGTTCAACCAAGAGAATTAAAAGTACACTACTCTAGTTACCCACTAACAGACTGGATATGTTCCTTACATGTACTTCCTTACTATATATACCTATACATAGACATCATGTACAACTGTTACAAATCAACAGCATTTCATGACTGTATAAGGTCTGTGAAGCATAATCAATAGTGCATGTACATGCATGCACATTTATGTACAATTGTACATGTACATTGAATTACATGTACAATGTATCATGGTACCTTTCATCTCCTTTGACTGCTTGCTTGATACTGTCAGGTAAATTAGATCTTAGTACAGCCTATTTAAACACAAAAATAATAACAATAATTTTTTCTTTTTTATAATAATAATAATTGTTATTTTTATGCTTATTTTGTTCCTTTAGTTGTGTCTTATTTATTTATTTTCTTCTTTTCCCTTCTGTCCTTTCTTCTCTTCTCTCCCTCTTTCTTCCCCTCCTCTTATTATTATTGTTGTTGTTATTGTTTTTGTTTTTAATAATAATTAATAATAATAATAATAATAATAATAATAATAATAATAATAATAATAACAACAATAAGAATAATTAAGTAATAACACTTATAATAATAGTAAAAATAATAATATTAATAACTGATTCACTAACATTAGCTGTGCTTGATGATCCTCTGATGAGTGTTGATAGTAAGTTAACGATGATTGAAACGGATTGTGGAGATGATGAGGACGAGTCACTGACTGCCGCTAGTCTCTTTGTTAGTTCATGGATGAGTCCTTTATCAATCAATGGATTCACATCATGACCACGACGAATGAACCGGTCTATTAACGTCATGAAGCACTTGATAACAGGTTCATATATCTAATGTAACAAAGAAGTTATAAAACATTTAAACGTGAGAAACACTAAAGCTGAGGGTTTCCTATGAAGCATGCTACATGTGAGCTACCACTACACATATTTGAGGCAACTTCAAAATTTATAAAAAATCCAAAAAATCACCTCAAAATTGATACACAGCATAAAAACATGTATATATGATTTACAAAAAATTATAAAAATAAAGGCTGCGTTTATACTACTCCAGTACTCACTGAATGAGGAGAGTTTTTGCTATCACTGGTTTTAGGTGTTTACACTAATCCAGCAGCTGCGTTTTCTTTAGAATTTACAGAAGTATCTAGTATAAACCAAAGCTCTATCTCTGACAAAAGTCTGTTTTTCAACTGAGTAGTGTAAGCGCAGCCGAAGAATTTTCTCCAAGTCATTTCTTGAGAAAATTTGGTCTAAACCTTAACCACAGGCTATACTGGCTTCAATTTTGAGCAACATTAAAAAAAAATCTAAATTTGATTGGAATTAGTTCAAAGTTGATATACAG
>NW_003546695.1:10725-13685 GCF_000090795.2 Amphimedon queenslandica | reverse complement strand
CGTTAACGCTCTGGCAGTGACTTCAACAACATTATCTGGTGCATTCGGATCCATAAATATCTTACAGAGTGCAGGGATAAAAGTACGAGGGGGACAACTATAGGATGAATACGTTAGAAGCAGTTATAGCTACTATAATACCTTTCAAAGCACTTGTCAACGTTGTCCGCCATTAGTAGCAGCATACAAAGCTGCTCCAGTGCCACTAGCTGTATGTCACGATCAGCTCCATCTCCGATAGAGAGCCACTCCAAAAGTGTTTCTGGTTCTAAATCCTAAGAGATAAAGAAAGGTAACCAACCTTACTAGACTAATAAAAATATGTACCATATTTCCTCTTCTCTTGAGTCTTCACAGCACTGTCACGTCAGCACATAAAGTCCACACCCAAATCTCCTCCCGAATATCTCCACCTACTGGCACCTAGAATCCTAGATGTAGGGTATCTAGTAATGTAAGTATTTTTTCATTATAATATATGTATAATCATCATTATTTTTAGTCTCTCTACTAATATCTACACGTATGTTAGAGTATAATAATACAAGAAAAACCTAGGGAAAACCTATCTCCTACGAGCTGGAGCTTAACGCACGGGTTTACTTCACTCACGTAGACAGATGGCATCGAGGTTGTATCATACTGGCATCCGTTTTAGTGCTCACAATTCATTCAGGATGCAAGTAAAACTCTTCAGAATCACACTGTTACTTACCATTCTTTTTAGACTATTTTATCGCTGAATAGGAATTTGAGAAGTACTGCATCAAGTGAGACCCCATTAGAACTATTTTGTGTTACTATTTTTAGATGCATTCTTTGTCAGAAGGACCAAAACTAGTAATATACCAGGATACGTTGATTACAAATGTGGTGGAACAAGAACGTTGACAATAGTTAGAAAAATTGATGGAGACACAGAGGTACGTGCAATTTGTGCATTCTATATAAGTATTGAGAATTTGTGTTCACACCTTTGTGATACTAAGACCTTGTTCAGTCCATAGATATTGCAACGAGGGGAGGATTGGAAACTGGATCATGTGTGCCACTTTTCACAGTTCGATCGTGTTTGCTGGGATCATATGGCGCTACAACTCTTGTTTTTGTGGGACTGTAACTCTTCATTCAAACCAGACTCTATACAAAGACTCATTTTGTTGCTCAAAGATTGATCTTTGAGGTCAGCTATTTTATTTACTATTTTTGTACATGTAAATCTTTCGTGATGTTCTACTATCATTTGTGGTTGAAAAGCCCATAGAGGTAGCTAGAATGGGCTTTCAACCACAAATGATAGTAAAACATCATGAAAGGTTCACAAAAATAGTAAATAAAATAGTTAACCTCAAAGATCAGTCTTTGAGCAACAAAATGAGTCTTTGTATAGAGTCTGGTATACCTTGGACAAAGAGTTACAGTCCCACAAAAATGAGAATTGTACAGAGCGCCATATGTTCCAGGCAAACATGATCGAACTGTGAAAAGTGGCACACGTGATCTAGTTTCCAATCCTTCCCTCGTTGCAATATCTTGTTCAGTTTTAGTATCACATAGTTCAGTCTTGTACCTCACATTACAGTAGTTCCATTATTATTGGGTTGTTTTAAAGTTAATTTTACAATAAGTAATACAGTATAGCCTACTATGAGGGGAAGGCCTGCATGCCTTTGAAAGGAAAATTTTAAAGCTACTTCAAAATTTGGCCAAAGAGCATAAAAATTGGCTAGGAGAGAATTCTAATCTGCACACATGGTCTTGTGTTGTATATAAAGTTTGAGTTGATTTTGATTAAAAGTCGATTTAAAAAAATCCTTCAAAATAAAAAAAAAGATTATGTAGGACTCACTCTGTGCTAATTTGTCAGAAAAATAATGGAAACAAGGGCAAGCAGGATTCCAAACAACTAAAATTGAGAGGAAAATCCTACTCTGGTGATGCAAATTCTATTCTAATTCAATGTAATTGTAAAATTTTAATTTTGGTTGAAATCAATTCAAACTTTTACATCATTTACGAACATGTATACATCAAAACATTGTTAAAATCAAAAATTCTTTTTTTTGCAATTTTTGATGAAATATGGCTAACTGCATGGTTTTTGGTCTAATTTTTAAGCAACTTTAAAATTCAATTTTGATTGGAATTAGCTCAAATTTTTAACGTAACATAAAGACATATATTTATCAGAAAATTATGAAAATAGATAATGAAACACCCTGTACTACAGTACTGAGTCTTTGGTTAAACTTGATTGGTCTACTACAACTCTTCATTACTTTATCTAGTATCTCTGCTTACATTGTATGACTGATGTACATGTATTTCTGTAGGTATCCAATGGTGGTAGGAGGGTCCAGTTGTTTGATGCTGATGCAGAGCAGGACGATGAAGACAAGTGAACTATAACTTATTAGTGTACTGTATAGTGTTGCAACACTTTGCTTCAGTTTTAGTTCTATTTCTCGTGCATTATCTTTGTTTTATAGTTCTAGTTTTTGTACCATGTATCTTATACCAAGTTTTAGTTCTAGAACATTAGCCTGAAGAAGTCTGTTCCAGTTTTAGTTTTAGTAGCTACATATTTTATTTTTAGTTCTAGCTTGTGCCAAAAAAATTTATTTATAGCTTGCTTAGATCTACTCAAAACTCTCCACCCAAATCATTAGTCAATAAACATTAATAAACAATGGCGTCAAGGATGTATCATACTGGCATCCGTTTTAGTGCTCACAATTCATTCAGGATCCAAGTAAACTCTTCAGATCACACTGTTACTTACCATTAACTTTTAGACTATTCTATCACTCAATAGGATCTGAGAATACTGCATCACGTGACTCATTAGCATTCAAGCTGCACTATTAATTTTTTTGTGTTACTATTTTTAGATGCATTCTTTGTCAGAAGGACCAAAACTAGTAATATACCAGCATACCTTGATTACAAAGGTGGTAGAA
>NW_003546695.1:0-10404 GCF_000090795.2 Amphimedon queenslandica | reverse complement strand
CAAGAAACATGGGCTATAGTACATGGTTTTACTTTAAAATTGGCTAGGAGAGAATTTTGGTATGCACACGTGGTCTTATGTATCAAGTTTGAGTTAAAATTGGATTTTAAAAGTTCCTTGAGAATTTGGTCAAATACTATTAGCTATAAATACGAAAATTTCCAAACAAAAGAAATTGAGCAGGATTCACTGTGTTCTAGTTTGCCAAAAAATTAATAGAAAAAGATTCTCAGTGACAAAAATTTGAAATGAAGGTTCTAATCTTGTAATGCAAATTCTGTTCTACATTAGATTTTCAGGGTTATTATAAAAATTCAATTTTAATCGAAATCAGTTTCTACACTATACAGTTCTCATGCTTGATATTTTTTATGAAATTTGGTACTATAATATTGAGTATATGGTCTTTGGCCAAGCAACTTTAAAAATTCAGCTTGATTGGAATCAGTTCAAATTTTTACCATTATGTGTCAGAAAAAATAATTATGAAAATGGATAGTGAAATACCCTTGACTGCATGTACTGGGTCTTTAGTTAAACTTGACCACTACTGTTCATTACTTTATCTAGTATCTCTGATGTACATGTACATGTATTTCTGTAGGTATCCAATGGTGGTAGGAGGGTCCAGTTGTTTGATTTTGATGCAGAACAGGACGATGAAGACACATGAACTATAGTTTATTAGTACAATAGTGTACAGTTGTTTTATAGTTCAAAGTTTTGTTTACTATTTCTAGTGCATTATCTTTAGTTTTATCTTGTGCCATTTGCCAAAAAGAATTCTAGTATATCACCTTCAATAGCTCTAGACTGGTATTGGTACAATTGTACATTCTTGACATCAAAACAGGCTTAGTTTTATATGATAATAATGTTATACATTCATACAACAATGCAAAGAGTATGTACAATGCATTATACATTTATACTACTAAAGTGCTAATGTAACAAGCACTGATTTAGTGATCTATTATGTTGTAGTGAGTTGGATATGTCAAGCATTTCTGAAACTGGATGAGGAGGGTCCAGTTGTTTGATGTTGATGGACAGCAGGAAACTATTGAACACTTTGCTTCAGTTTTAGTTCTATTTCTTGTACATTACCTTTAGTTTTATAGATCTAGTTTTTGTACCATGTATCTTATACCAAGTTTTAGTTTTAGCTCTATTATAGTTCTAGTATATTAACCTAAAGTATTCAGTTTTATAGTATATGTTCTTATGTTGTGTAGTACGGTAAGTTCGAGCTGATTTAAAGTTACATGTAGCTCAAAAATCTGAACAAAGATAAGACCCTGTACTATAATAGCTATGTCGTCTTCAACTAAATTTTGTCAAAAATGGCTTGAAGCGAATTTTTCATTTTTATAATTTTCTAATGCATGTCAATGCATATACCCCAGTACATATGTACATGTAATGTAATTATGTTGTGTAGAAAGTATAAACTGATTCCAATCAAAATCAGATTTTTTAAAATTTGCTTAAAAATCAAACCAAAGCCATTGTACTATAACATTTTTGGCCAAATTTTGTCAAAAACTGCAACAAGGGAATTCTTAACTTTAATAATTTTTCTGATGCATGTACACATACATGTACATGTTCTTGGTGTGTAGAAGGTTTGAGCTCATAAGTGAAATGTAACATAATATTTCATACAACTATACTCTGCTGCAGTGTTGCTGAGGATATCTTTATTGTATTAATTAGCTGAAACCACTCTCCAAAAATTGGAACATTTTATTTCAGTATACTTTTTGACACATTAGCAATGTTGATTATGAGTGTTAATGAATCTTAATATCACACCACATTTCATATTAGCTACACTCTACTGCAGTGTTGCTCAGGGGCACATTCTTTGAGACTCACTTGGTCTTTAATTTGATTATTGTATTTTTTTTCACGGTAATTTTGTTTTAAAAAAGGTATGGTTCTGTTGATGGAGTTCAAAATTTACTTTTAGGAGTTCAAATAAATGAACTTCATCCAAATTAATTTTAAATGTCTTAATCTTAGAATCAACAAAAAGATAATGACTTTCAAATATTATTGATTTTTCGAATTTTGATAAAGTTAAATTTAAAATGATATTCAATTTTCAGTTGTTCTTAATGTTTCAATAAATTACATTTCATTTGGCTAATGGCCATACTCACAGCAGAAGGAGTCTGGCTACGTGAGACTAACAGCAGGTGTCTCATTTATAGTCATAACAGTTTGTCAGCTTATATAAAACTAGGAACAACACTGGAAAATTAAATGGTTAATTTAATTAACTAACATTTGCAGTATTAACCAAAGTTGGTCATTATAACCAATTTTATTTAATCACTTTTGGCAGCCATAGCGGCTAGTTCTACTTCTACCTCAGTTGGAGCAGTTTTATCAAATTATATAAAACTAGGAGCAACAACAAAATTCTAGTTTAACAATAGTTCTACTTCTACCTGGCAGCAATATGGATATACATGGTCTGAACTATACCCTTGGTGAAGATGTTAATGGTCCTCTACTAGCAGCTGTACTTGCTATAGAAATGATTGCTGCATTGATCGTTAATGCTTTTGTTCTTGTTGCTACTTTTTCTCAATGCAAATCCTTAAAGTTACCATCTACAATACTCTTTACTTCTCTGATTATGATACATTATGTAATAGCCCTCATATACATTCCATCTTGGCTCATATCAGCAGCATATGGAGAATGGATCTTTGGCAGTACAATACAAGTAAAAGAGGCAACCTGTAAATTTGCTGGATTCATACTGAATTACACTTTGCAACTCAAAAATTTTACACTAGCTGCTATATCTGTTGATCGTTGGTTATTCATTGTCAAGCCTATCTTTTACAAGCAATACATGAAAGCTAAGGTAGCTGTGGTCCTGGCTGTTATTATTTGGATAGTGTCTGCATTATTGAACATACCACCATTCTTTGGAATGGGAAAATTTGTTTTCTCCCCTTTTGGATGCTGTCAACCACAATACATAGGTGAAGTAGGTTACAGTATTATCAGATTAGCATTCATTCTCATAGTAATATGCATTATGGTAATTGCATCAATTTCAACGTGTTGCTTCACAAGAAGATTCATCCGGGAACATGCTCAATTAGCAGATGAGAGTGCATACGTGTCAAAAGATAGAAAAATCATAGGAATATTTGGAGCAATGCTCGTTGCGTATGGGATATGCTATACTCCTGCTATTATTGTTATTTTCATTGGTCTGTTTTATGATGTCAAAGCTGCAACATTTACTGCAGTGTTGATTTTTTCCCTGACACTCATTATCATTAATCCAATCATCCAGTCAATTTTTAGGCCTGATTTGAAGAAAGTGATCGTTAAATTATGCTCAATATGTCAAGAATTTCATCATTCTCCTGAGCCTGGGTGAACATGAGGTCCTTAAAGATTGTTCTGTTTAGATATAAACCTTTATATAACTATGCACAAATAATAGTGCTATTTGTGTATTAAGTAAATTGTTTTAGATATTTTTGCTTGTTTTTAATTGATAATTTTGTTCCTTTTAATTTTATTTTATAATTCTAAATTTCTGACAAGAAATTTAGATCAGGTATATGCATTCAGAGTTCTCATTATTGACATGAAATAAGCATAGTATTATTATTATTATGATATTATGTTATGCATATTATGCACTGTTGTCCAGAATGTCCGCCATGGGTATCTATGAGCATTACAAAGCATGTCGTCTTGTCGTGTGCTGTCCACACCCGTTAATAGTTTTGTGTTACCTCTGCATCAATTGTTAGTTTTGGTCCTTCTAGCAAAGGATGCATCTAAAAAATAGTATTTGCATTCTAATTTTGTTGAAACCTTTGTTAATATCTTGTTCAGTCTTAGTATCGCATAGTTCAGTATTATACCTCACATTACAGCAGTTCCGTTGTTATTGGGTTGCTTTTAAAGTTAATTTTACTGTAAGTAATACAGTATAGCCTACTATGAGGAGAAGGCCTGCATGCCCTCTAAAAAAAATTTAAAGCTGCTTCAAAATTTGGCCAAAGAGTATGGGCATGGTATGGTACATGGTATTTCATAAAAATTGGCTAAGAAAAAAATTCTGATCTGCAGACATGGTTTTGTGTTGTATATTGAGTTTAAATTGATTTTGATTTAAATTTGATTTTAAAATAATCCTTCAAAAATTGGCCAAATACAATGGGATATAAAAATATAAAAAGATATAGTAGGATTTACTCCGTGCTAATTTGTCAAAAAGTAATAAAAACAAAGGCTAAAATTTGGAATAAAAATCTTAAACTTGTGATGCAAATTCTATTTCAATTCACTGTAATCATAGAAATTCAATTTTGATCCAAATCAATTTAAACTTTACACCATTTAAGAATGAAAAATTCTTTTTGCAATTTTTAACAAAATTTGGCCAAAAATTGGGTACCATTTTATAGTACATGACTACATGATTTTTGGACTGATTTTAAAGCAAATTTGAAAATTCAATTTAACTCCAATTTTCAAGTAAAATAAGAACATGTACAATGTATAAATTTATCGGAAAAATTATAAAAATAGATAGTGAAATACTTTGCCACATTATTATAATACTGGGTCTTTGGTTAAACTTGATTGGTCTACTACTCTTCATTACTTTATCTAGCATCTCTACTTACATTGTATGACTGATGTACATGTATTTCTGTAGGTATCCAATGGTGGTAGGAGGGTCCAGTTGTTTGATGCTGATGCAGAGCAGGACGATGAAGACAAGTGAACTATAACTTATTAGTGTACTGTATAGTGTTGCAACACTTTGCTTCAGTTTTAGTTCTATTTCTCGTGCATTATCTTTGTTTTATAGTTCTAGTTTTTGTACCATGTATGTATATCTTATACCAAGTTTTAGTTCTAGAACATTAGCCTGAAGAAGTCTGTTCCAGTTTTAGTTTTAGTAGCTACATATTTTATTTTTAGTTCTAGCTTGTGCCAAAAAATAGCTTGCTTAGATCTACTCCAGACTCTCCACCCAAATCATTAGTCAATAAACATTAATAAACAATGGCGTCAAGGATGTATCATACTGGCATCCGTTTTAGTGCTCACAATTCATTCAGGATGCAAGTAAAACTCTTCAGAATCACACTGTTACTTACCATTAACTTTTAGACTATTCTATCACTCAATAGGAATCTGAGAAATACTGCATCACGTGAGTCATTAGCATTCAAGCTGAACTATTATGTGTTACTATTTTTAGATGCATTCTTTGTCAGAAGGACCAAAACTAGTAATATACCAGCATACCTTGGTTACAAAGGTGGTAGAACAAGAACATTGGCAATAGTTAGAAAAATTGATGGAGACACAGAGGTATGTTCATTCTAATTATTAAGAAGTTTGTTCACACCTTTGTTAATATGAGAAGAAGGCCTGCATGCCCTCTAAAAGAAAATTTTAAGCTTAAATTTGCTTCAAAATTTGACCAAGAAACATGGGCTATAGTACATGGTGCTACTTAAAAATTGGCTAGGAAAGAATTTTGGTATGCACACGTGGTCTTATGTATCAAGTTTGAGTTAAAATTGGATTTTAAAAGTTCCTTGAGAATTTGATCAAATACTATTAGCTATAAATACAAAAATTTCCAAAAAAGAAATTTTAATAGGATTCACTTTGTGCTAGTTTGCCAAAAATTTAATAGAAAAAGATTCTCAGTGACAAAAATCTGCAATGATGATTCTAATCTTGTAATGCAAATTCTATTCTACATTGGATTTTCAGGGTTATTATAAAAATTCAATTTTAATCGAAATCAGTTTCTACACTATACAGTTCTCATGCTTGATATTTTTTGATGAAATTTTTGGTACTATAATACTGAGTATATGGTCTTTGGCCAAGCAACTTTAAAAATTTAACTTGATTGGAATCAGTTCAAATTTTTATCATTATGTGTCAGAAAAATTATGAAAATGGATAGTGAAATACCCTTGACTGTATGTACTGGGTCTTTAGTTAAACTTGCCACTACTGTTCATTACTTAGATCTAGTATCTCTGCTGACTGATGTACATGTATTTCTTTAGGTATCCAATGGTGGTAGGAGGGTCCAGTTGTTTGATTTTGATGCAGAACAGGACGATGAAGACAAATGAACTATAGTTTATTAGTACAATAGTGTACAGTTGTTCTATAGTTCAAAGTTTTGTTTACTATTTCTAGTGCATTATCTTTAGTTTTATCTTGTGCCATTTGCCAAAAAGAATTCTAGTATATCACCTTCAATAGCTCTAGACTGTATTGGTACAAAAAATTCTGATCTGCAAACATGGTTTTGTGTTGTATATTGAGTTTAACTCAAATTTTCAATGTAAAATAAGAACATGTACAATGTATATTTATTGGAAAAATTATAAACATGGATAGTGAAATACCTTGCCGTATTATTATAGTACTGGGTCTTTGGTTAAACTTGATTGGTCTACTACTCTTCATTAGTATTTCTGCTTACATTGTATGACTGATGTACATGTATTTCTGTAGGTATCCAATGGTCCAGGTAGGAGGGTCCAGTTGTTTGATGCTGATGCAGAGCAGGACAATGAAGACCGTTGAACTATTTCTTATAAGTACTACATAGTGTTGCAATACTTTATTTCTATTTCTTGTACACTATCTTTGATTTATAATTCTAGTTCTTGTACCATGTATCTTATAACAAACCTTAGTTCTAGCTCTAAGTAAAACTGAATAGTTTTAGTAGCTGCATTTGCCCAATTACTTTTAGTTCCCCCAATTACTTTTAGTTATATTTTTAGTTCTAGTGTACCATGAGCCAAAAATTTATATTTCTAGTACATAACTAAACTACATGCATTATTGACATCAAAAAGTATGTTATTACTTATGCAGTCCAGTAACTTAGTCCACACCGTACCCAAATCTGCATTCTCCACCCATATCCCCACCTATTATTCGTGCAAGCTGCCAAGCTCGAGGCCAAGCTAGTTCTATAGTAGTCCCATTGTTTTAGTTCTACGTAGTCTCTAAGAGTACTAACTGTACTGTATATGCTGCACGAGACTAATGCTGTACTATATACCGTATAGCTGGTTTATTTCGTGGCCTCATATTTTTGCTGCTTAAATTTTCATTAGAATTAATTTTAGTGCCTTGCTAAATTTTTGTTAATATTTAATTGGTTTTAATAAAATTTAGTGGAATTAATTTTAGTGGATTTGAGCCTGCACGAAAATTAATTCCACACGAAATAAACCAGCTATACGGTATACAAGAAAAACCGAGAGAAAACCTGTCTGCACTCACGTGGTTACTGGTTATTAAAACAATGGCGTCAAGGATGTATCATACTGGCATCCGTTTTAGTGCTCACAATTCATTCAGGATGCAAGTAAAACTCTTCAGAATCACACTGTTACTTACCATTAACTTTTAGACTATTCTATCACTCAATAGGAATCTGAGAAGTACTGCATCACGTGAGATGCCATTAGCATTTTTAAGCCGGCACTATTTTGTGTTACTATTTTTAGATGCATTCTTTGTCAGAAGGATCAAAAATAATAATATACCAGCATACCTTAATTACAAAGGTATTGGAACAAGAACGTTGACAATAGTTAGAAAAATTGATGGATACACAGAGGTATGTGCATTCTAATTACTGAGAATTGTGTTCACACCTTTGTTACTATAAGGGGAAGGCTTGCATGCCCTCTAAAAGAAAATTTTAAACTTAAAGTTCAAAATTTGACCACAGAGCATGGGCTATAGTACATGGTGTCAAGAGTAGATAAAATAATTAAAGGAAAGCTATATGATCTGTTGCATCAAAGTGTAGAAATGAAAGTCACATAGGATTCATTCCGGCACTCTGTGCTAATTTGCCAAAAAGCAATAGAAACAAGGGCAAGTAGGATTAAAATCTGAAATAAAATTCTACTCTTGTGACGCAAATTCTATTGTACATTGCATTTTTAATACTATCATAAAAAATTAATTTTGATTGGAATCAATTTAAACTTTCTACACTGCTTAGAAGCATGTATCACGTATAAATGTCATAAAAATGTAAAATTCTTGCTTTCAATTTTTTGATGAAATTTGGCCAAAGATTGTGTACTATATAGCCTTTGGCCTGATTTTTAAGCAACTTTAAAAATTGAATATTGATTGGAATTAGCTCAAATTCTTAACGTAGCATAAGAACATGTATAATCATAGAAAATGGATAGTGAAATACCCTGTACTACAATACTGGGTCTTTGGTTAAATTCGACTGGTCTACTACTCTTCACTACTTTTATCTCTGCTTACATTGTATGACTGATGAACATGTATTTCTGTAGGTATCCAATGGTGGTAGGAGGGTCCAGTTGTTTGATGCTGATGGAGAGCAGGACGATGAAGACTGTTGAACTATTTCTTATAAGTACTACATAGTGTTGCAATACTTATTTCTATTTCTCGTAGATTATCTTTGTTTTATAATTCTAGTTCTTGTACCATGTATATCTTATACCAAATTTTAGTTCTAGCTCTAAGTAAAAATAATTTTAGTTGCTGCATTTGCCCAATTACTTTTAGTTCCATTTTTAGTTCTAGTGTACCATGAGCCAAAAATTTATATTTCTACATTTTCTAGTACATAACTAGACTACATGCATTATTGACATCAAAAAGTTATGCAATCCAGTAAGTCCACACCCAAATCTGCATTCTGCAATTCTCCACCCATATCCCAACCTATATTGGTGCAAGCTGCTAAGCTCGAGGCCAAGCTAGTTCTGTAGTAGTCCCTCATTGTTTTAGTTCTACGTAGTCTCTAAATAATACCAAAAAACCGAGAGAAAACCTGTCTGCACTCAGTACTCACGTGGTTACTGGTTATTAAAACAATGGCGTCGAAGTTGTATCATACTGGCATCCGTTTTAGTGCTCACAATTCATTCAGGATGCAAGTAATACTCTTCAGAATCACACTGTTACTTACCATTAACTTTTAGACTATTCTATCACTCAATAGAAATCTGAGAAGTACTGCATCACGTGAGACACCATTAGCATTTTAAGCCGGCACTATTTTGTGTTACTATTTTTAGATGCATTCTCTGTCAGAAGGATCAAAACTAATGATATACCAGCATACCTTGATTACAAAGGTATTGGAACAAGAACGTTGACAATAGTTAGAAAAATTGATGGATACACAGAGGTATGTGCATTCTAATTACTGAGAATTGTGTTCACACCTTTATTACTATAAGGGGAAGGCTTGCATGCCATCTAGAAGAAAATTTTAAACTTAAAGTTCAAAATTTGACCACAGAGCATGGGCTATAGTACATGGTGTCAAGAGTAGATAATAATTAGAGGATAGCTATATGGTCTGTTGCATCAAGGCCCAGAAATGAGTATTCATTCACTCTGTGCTAATTTGCCAAAAAGCAATAGAAACAAGGGCAAGTAGGATTAAAATCTTAAATGAAATTCTACTCTTGTGACGCAAATTCTATTCTTCATTTCATTTTTAATACTATCATAAAAAATTAATTTTGATCGGAATCAATTTAAACTTTCTACACTGCTTAGAAGCATGTATCACGTATAAATATCATAAAAATGTAAAATTCTTGCTTTCAATTTTTTGATGAAATTTGGCCAAAGATTGTGAATTGAATATTGATTGGAATTAGCTCAAATTCTTAACGTAGTATAATCAGAGAAAATGGATAGTGAAATACCCTGTACTACAATACTGGACCTTTGGTTAAACTTGATTGGTCTACTACTCTTCATTACTTTATCTAGTATCTCTGCTTACATTGTATGACTGATGTACATGTATTTCTGTAGGTATCCAATGGTGGTAGGAGGGTCCAGTTGTTTGATTTTGATGCAGAGCAGGACGATGAAGACAATTAACTATAGCTTATTAGTATTATAGTGTTGTTCTATTTGTTTTAGTTCTAGTTTAACTAGTTCTTGTACATTATCTTTATTTTGTTCTTGTTGTACCATAGTACCAGTAAGATTTAGTCCTAGTTCTAGTACATCACCTTCAATAGCTCCAGACAGGTATTGGGTACAATTGCATATTCTTGACACCAAAATAAGCATAGGCTTTTATATGTTATGCATTCATGCAACACAAAGATTGTGTACAATGCATCATATGAATGTAATGAGCACTAATTTATTGATTTATATATGGGATGGTGAGTTGGATGTGTCCAGCATTTCTGAAACTGGATGAGATTCAATATAATATTGATCAATCTATTAAAACAGTAATGCATTTTGTAATTTTGGCTGAAATTTTACCTCTTTTTTGACCTGCACTAATGTTTTGTTGTTTAGTAATGACGTGTACCTTGTGTAAAG
>NW_003546694.1:69527-80773 GCF_000090795.2 Amphimedon queenslandica | reverse complement strand
TGGGAGGGACTAAAATTTGGCAAATTGCTAAATTTTGGTGATTGGCGAATTTGTGGCCATGTGCCATTGAGCATGCGTATATGGTTCAATATGGCGGATTTTCTTTTGGCGAATGGCTATTAAAAAGCTGATTTCGCCAAATTTAATCACCTCCAAAATTTTCCACTACAGTATGTCCTCCATGCAAACAAAATTTTAATGCCCACTCACCTCTTATACTACTATACATGAAACATAATAAAATGTAAAACAATTTATGTTTCTTCCCAGGAAAAAAATCTTACGTAAGATCTTACTTAAGATCTTATGAAACCTTAAAATGATCATGCATGATTAATCATGCCTGTTCTTGCCAGATTATTAGACAAGAAGTTCCAAATTCTTGCCAAGATCTTATGATAAATCTTGTCAAGATCTTATGATAAATCTTACATGTCAGACATGATCAGACGATTAATCTTATGCTATCAATCAAGATCAGGAACTAAATCTTACATTATCAGTCAAGATCAGGAACTAAATCTTGTATGATCTTTCATGATCAGGCAATAAATCTTATATTATCAGTCAAGATCAGGTATAAATCTTGTATGATCTTTCAAGATCAGGCAATAAATCTTACATTATCTTGACTTATCAGTCAAGATTAAGAACTAAATCTTGCATAGTCTTTCAAGATCAGGAACTAAATCTTATATTATCAGTTAAGATCAGGTATAAATCTTGTATGATCTTTCAAGATCTTAAAGAGTTTAGCTATGATTTATTAAATGGGATTTTGTCACATCCCTTATAATTAAAATGACTGATCTGATCAAGATCTTACAATGCATTAATGCATACTATAATGTTGTGTGATAATATGGTGACTTAATTAACTTTAATGTTGTTAGAAGTTGGCTTTCTTTATATGCTCATACTTTTGTAAAGGTTATCGTGGGTTGTCAACTACTTCCTGTGATGTCATGTGACTTGTAAGATCTTTCAAGATCTTGCATGACTTATTATGATGTGATATGGTAAGATAATTCATGTAAGATCTTAAATAAGATCGGGCCTGTAAATCTTATCAGTGATATTGTAAGATAATTCATGTAAGATCTTAAATAAGATCCGACCTGTAAATCTTATCAGTAAAATTGTAAGATAATTTATGTAAGATCTTAAATAAGATCCGACCTGTAAATCTTATCAGTAAAATTGTAAGATAATTCATGTAAGATCTTAAGTAAGATTCAGCCTAAAAATCTTATCAGTGATATTGTAAGATAATTCATGTAAGATCTTAAGTAAGATCTGGCCTATAAATCTTATCAGTGATATTGTAAGATAATTCATGTAAGATCTTAAGTAAGATCCGGCCTATAAATCTTATCAGTGATATTGTAAGATAATTCATGTAAGATCTTAAGTAAGATCCGGCCTGTAAATCTTATCAGTGATATTATAAGATAATTCTTGTAAGATCTTAAGTAAGATCTGACCTGTAAATTTTATCAGTGATATCGTAAGATAATTCTTGTAAGATCTTAAGTAAGATCCGGCCTATAAATCTTATCAGTGATATTGTAAGATAATTCTTGTAAGATCTTAAGTAAGATCCGGCCTGTAAAGATAAATCTTGTAAGATCTTAAGTAAGATCCAGCCTTTAAATCTGATCAGTGATATTATAAGATAATTCTTGTAAGATCTTAGGTAAGACTATGCCTGTATATGATAGCTAAGATCGATCAGACTAAATCCAAATAAGATCTTATAAGGTTGTTCTTAACTCTTATCTCACCTTATCTCATCTTATCTCATCTGATCAGATTATTCAAGATCTTAGTAAGATTTTTTTCCTGGGTTAAGTATTCAAAAACTTGTGACATAAAATTATTATTTTGAAGAAAATGTTTTTCCATAAAAGTGATATAGTACAGTACATGTATACACACTGTATGCACATGCATGCGGTTACTTCCGCAAATAAAAGCCCAGACATCTATTTCTTAAAATGACATTTGGATCTCAAAAAATTGAAAAACAAAAGAAAACTTGGAGGGATTCGAATTGGGAACCTCACACAAGTGACATCAGGAAGCTTCAGAAGGTATCTACAAGGCATCTATGCTATTAATGGCTATTAATTTGCGTAATTGTACTTCCATTTTATTGCTAACCTGGCGTTTATTTGCACCTGGCTTTTATTTGAGGATGTACAGCACATGTATAATTATTATTGGAGTATGATTAAGGATTGTACTTACATTATCAGAGGCAGAAACATCAGCTTCTTTTTCAAGGAGCAATTGACCTGATTGGGTGATTCCTAAATAAGCTGAGAATATGAGAGGAGTCTGTCCAGTCTACATACTAGTGTATTCAATAAGAAAAGTAAACCATGTAAATCAGATTTTGAGAACGGATTAGAAATGAAAGTCAGTCCAAGACTATCCAGTAGGGACTCATTAAAAACTCCATCTCTTCTTAGCTCAAGTTGAGTGTCGGGAGACAAACTGACTCCATCAGGTAATAACTGCTGTATATCATCCACAAATGATAGTCTGACAATATCAGAGAGAAAGTCTACTAGAAACTGAGGATTAGTGAAGACAACATGATGGAGAATACTGGAGTAGTAGATGCAGAGAGTAAATGAATCAAGATACACTAGTACATGTATTGTCATTAGCAGCTAAAATATACCCTATACGTGGAAATTTTCAAGGGGGTAAATTTTCGCAAATTTCACAAAACAGGAGTCATTTGCGAAATTAAAACACATGAAAATATATTTTTAATTTCCACCTTATTACAAAATGGTGGCACTTCAAAATAATCCGCGAAAATTTGGCCTTGCAAAATTTTGCAAATTTATCATTTGCGAAAATTTATCCCCTCCAAAATTTCCACGTATAGGGTAATCAGAGAATTATTCACAGCTTAGTTTGTAAATGTACACTCATGAGTACAGGCTTGTTCAATTTAGGCTATTATCATCAAAACCTGCTCAGGATTTATCACTTTTGATTCTCCAGTTTATCATACATACATGCACAAAAACAGGAGAGTAGTTACTTAGATCATTTTTGTACTGCACTGTACTAAGTGTACTTATACAGTATAATAACATCACAAAATAAAATACAATACCTCAGTGTACTCTTAAGATGGTCACAGTATTACTATGGCCTTCTTGTTTAGCCCAACCAAGAGCAGTCTTACCAAGCTATCAAGGTATGTAATAATGTAAATGTAATACTCTTGGAAGCAAAGAGAAGGAGTGTGAAACGCCCACACTTTAACTAATTAGATTTTCTTTCTGCTACTGTACATATACATGTATCTCTGTCTAGCGGATACCATATAGTGGGATTTATTGACAAGTTAAAAATTTGACGAAAACAGTAAATTTGCCCAGTTGGCAAGTTTTAATTTGATGAATAGTGCCCTTCATGTACACGTGGCACAAAGTACAAAATTTTTGACAGTTATAAAATTTGACGTTTTATTTCAAATCATCAACTCGTCAAAATAAAACCTTCATCAATAAATACTGTATACTATTTTATATTGACTACTAGTGAGAAATAGTCCAATAGACTTAAAAGAACATGCATCACTGTGGCCTCTATGTAGTATCTCTAGATTGACCAGCTAGTATTTAGTCATCAAAAGCTACCTGTAGCTAACACTGGCTACTTTGTGGTTAGGCTAAAAATGACTACTGTGGCCTTGTGAATTGTAAGCAATACATAATAAGCAAGTAATTTGTGCACTATTTGCAATCAGGTTCCAATTAAAGCAGCAATGAGCCTGGAGACTAGGTAAATAACACCAATAACTTACTGCGTGATGACTGGTCTACGCTGGTCTATCTATAGTTGTGCTTTATGAAGCTAGTCGCCAGCTGAATTGCAGCCATACTATATGCACCAAGTTAACAAAGGTAAAAATAAGCCTTTTCTCTTTCCAGTTTACTTCTATCTCACCAGAGATAGTACATGTACCTGTACATGTATCTCTGCTCTCACTATTAGTTGCTATTTTTGTTCTAAAATAGTACATGTAGATGTATATCCGCTAGACAGAGATAGCAGCAAGAAAATTAAAAAAGTGTGAGCATTTCACACTCCTTTTCTACTGGACTACACTCATCATGGACTCCTGCTGCAGTAGGTAAGTGATATACATGTACATATACAATGTACATGTAATTACATCAGTTTGAGTGGGTGGATCACACTATATACATGTACATGTACATGTATGCTTAGCATAACTACATTCTAAGTACTGTATGTCTTCCACACCAAAGAAAATTTCAATGACCACTGGCCTCTTGTAAGTACATGTACAACATGTATATCTGACAATAATTATAGTACTATACATGTAACAGCATCAAGTATTGTACCATGTAAAATCATAATTATTTTTGTGTTTCAAAATTTTTGAGAAGTGCCAACAAAAAAAAATAAATAAAATTTCACTTTTCTACATGTCTTACTGTTTAATTGATATTAAATTTTATAAATATTAGGGCACAAAAATTCCTGGCTATACTGTAATTGGTAATATAATAATTATTAATTCTTTAATAAACATGCTTCCATAAAAGTGATACAGTACAGTACAATAAGCTATACATGTACATGTACACACACTATATGAGATACACATGTATACAGCACCTGTGGTTACTTTGATATACCGGCTCAAAAGGATATACTGTACATGTACATGTAAAATCACTATTGGAATACAATTAATGATCATACTTACAATAGTAGAGATAGCAATGCTCCTTTTTGAAGGTGCACTGTCACTACCTGTGTGCTTCCAAAATAAGCAGCTAAAGTGAGAAGAGTTTCTTCAACCTACATGTACATGTACATGTATAAAGGATAAAGACACTCACACACTATACTCATCAGTCAAGTGTCATATCATCTTGTGAACTGTAGTAGCTAATACAATAATAATAATGTTAATGTGCTAAACACAAAGTTACCTGTAAAAAATTAATTAAAAAATAGACTTAGATGAGTAATGAAAATTTATTAGAAACACAAAAAGCTTCAGTGACACTTGAGGTCAGGTCATCAAAGCATGCATGTAGAGAAGTATGGGCAACTCACAAAAGGCTTACTGCACCTTTATTTATGAAATTCTGTCTAATTCTCTCTCATTTGAGACACTTTAGATTTTAGCTGTACAGTACTCACACCATATCTTAATCCTACATGTAGATCAACAACTGAAATCAAAAATGCTAAAAAAATTAAATCTGTACATGCATGTATATTACTACATTACATGTACATGTACAACTCACATCATCTCCAGACTCAATATGAGCACCATTCTCCAATAACCACTGGATAGCATCAATCTTATCATTGGCATCTGCTCCATGTAATGGAGTCCATGCAGTTACTCTATAAGATAGAAACACAACAAATAAAGCACATGTATATGTACATACAAAAGCCAATATTATTACACCATTATTACACAGTTCTTATCCACCATTGGCAAGTCCTTGTGAATGAGATACATGTACATGATATTAATTGACTTGTTAATGATAATCATGCACTTTTATAGTGTAAATCAAAAAATTATTTTGGCCGCCATGATGGAGGCATACATGCACTTAGCAGAGCCGTAGCAATGAAAAAATGACTCCTTGCCTGGCCGCTCACCCACACCAAGATTTTAATTTTTCATTACTTTTTAATTAAAATAAAATTACCATAAACACGTGTGTGAAGGTGTCTGCTAACTTTTCTGATGAGTAACTAGGTTTGTAAATCTTGTTGTATCTCCTTAAATCTAGATCATTGACGAAGAAGGATTCAGGTATAGTTGCTTCTTTGTCGAAACTTTATTATATTTTAGTAGGAGATAACGTTAAAGATTATCTATATTCCCGAGACTGAGGTCAATCCTAATTCTCATTGCCCTGCTATCGGTCTATTCAATTAAGTCCACCCTTTCTCATTCTCCAACTACCCCTCACTCACTCGGAGGTGTTCCTCACTCACTCGGAGGTATTCCTCACTCACTCGGAGGTACCCCTCACTCACTCGGAGGTACCCTTCACTCACTAGGCAGTATCTCTCACTCAATCAGAGGTATCCCTCACACATTTGGTATACATCTGAATTAGTTTCTTCCCTTACTACTGTTATCATGGCATTTCCTTCATATACTTCACGTCTTGTAAACACTTGAGTTTCTACTGTAGGTAAAAGTAACATATTACCCTGGATGATATTACAGATTAAAGACGATGAATGCACAGTTGAAGAGTTCTTTGAGCTACATATTAAACACTGCCTCTCTTTTTCATCTTGCGATTCATCCATGTGAGGATACGAGTGACATTCCAATGGCCCTAGCTCCTATAGAAGAACGTCTCCAAAGCTTGCCCTTATTTGAAGTTTTACATTTTACTGATTTACTTCCAAAGGAACATTCAGCAAGACACAGAGTTGTTAACTTTTTAATAGCTTTTGGTTAGTCAAGTCCAACTGTTCTTATATATTCACCTGGAAATAATGTTGGTAACTGTCACTTTTTATGGAGAGTTCCAGATGATGCCACAGATCAGGAAAGTTTGGAAAAAAGTGCTCCTTCAGCAGAGAAGGCAAAACAACAAATTCCTGTATTTCACTTGTGCGCCAATAGGCAAGAAATGTTTACTAAAATTGGAAGAGTATCACAGGCAGTAAAGCCTTCTGTATTAAGGTGTTTTTACAAGAATCTGACTGGTAAGTTTTTGAAAATCCTCTTAATTTATACTTATGCATTGATAGGTGATCAATCAGCATCTAGTAATTTACATCAAGCAGAGGTAGATGAAAGGGTGAAGAGGATTATTGAGATGGAAGACCCAGATATAGTTGATGACCTTCGTCGGCATAATGGAAAGCAGGGGACTCTATATGAAGATTTTTGGACTGAGTGTTAAAAGTTTTTAAATGAAGAAATGCAGGTTGCTGTTGATGATAGACACCATGGTTTCATCATGCATCTGGCTCGTGCCATCTCCATGAGAGATTTTGTAGCACAAATAGCAAAGCGTTGTCCAGAAAACACACCCATTCCATCTGTTGAATGGGTTCGCTTGCAGTTTTGGCCAAAGATTCCATCATCACATCAGTCTCTTCACTATACAGGTCGTTTTAAACTTAAATTTATGGTACAGCAGAGACAGTGGAGGAAGTACCATATTGATTCACACTATGCTGCTGCCCTCTACAGTTATCTGAGAGAGTATGCAATAGCTTTTAAAGATTACTGTGGCTTTGTTTCTTTGGATGACAAACACAAGATTAGCACAGGTGAGCCTGGATTCCCAGTAGCTGCAGCAGAGAGAGGGAGATGAGTACCAGTACGAGAAGATGAGTATATGACTGTAGGGGATCGTGATTTTACCATTTTTTTCTTATACCATCAGTGGTGTTTGTTATAGAAGTACCTGATCAAATATGTGATACATGGTATTCAGGTTTGTGAACTACATGTATAATTTATTACAGTACATGTACTCATGGTCTATGCATAGATCAGTCATTCTGATGTTTATAAAATATAATGGGGTGTGTGCAATTTACTTAACTAGTTTCAATTTCATTTCAATGATTCATACAAGCATGTTTTGTTCGTAATGGGCATAATCCTTACAAAAAAGCCTATGTACATGTACTTGTCAGGAAAAGACATCAAAATCTAAACACAGCTTAAACATTTAAGTCTATTCATAAATAGATGTATGATATTGATGGTACATACAATTATTGTGTATGTAGTAACAGTTTTTACTTGGTGTGTGCATTTATAGTAATACAGTAGATTCTGCTATTATGAGACATGAGAGACTATCTGTAATTTCATTGGCATTGTTCAATGCCTCTCTACTTTAAAAACAATGTACTAGTGGGGATCAATGTGTTCCATGGAATCCTCTGATTGATACAATTTATATTATTGGCTAAACCCACTTAATTGATGTTGACTCATCCCCTTTATTTTATGGATTAATGTATTTGCATGGAATTGATTCCATAATGTAAATATTACTTAGCTGTCATCTTTTGTTTGTACATAGGGTCAGCTTATGTAGGATTAAAAGATTCTGTTTTTCAGCACTCAACTCCTAATCGTCATTCTTGTGAGCTGTATAAAATCCTTCAGTCTCAATTTTTTTCAAAACCTGTCTTGTTCATATACTCGGATGGAGGACCAGATCACTGGCTAACTTATTGGTCTGTCAAGTTTTCGTTAATATCTTTATTTTTAAAGCTAGATCTTGATTATTTATGTGCAGCTAGGACAGCTCCTTTTCACTCATGGCAAAATCCTGTTGAAAGGGTGATGTTTAACCTTGGATTACAATGTGTTGGACTCGCCAGGGCTAAAATGCCAGAAGAATTAGAGAAGAAAGTTGCAAAATGCAGCACTATTGCTGATATAAGAAGCCGATTAAGAGGAAAGGAGTTAAAAGTACAAGACAGCTTGTCAACGGTAATTATTCTCCTAAATGATATTTTTACTAGACTCAAACTCCATGATAAATTTATACAATCATTCTTTTCAGCCACTTCAGCTGAAATTAGTGACTTTTGGTCTGCTATTATATCTATTGATGCTACGTTATCTGAAGATGCAGTTTATAGATGGGAAACAATGAAGGACCATCCTAAAGTACTTAAGTTTATTGATCATTGTTGCCAGGCAGGACATTATTCTTTTGACGTTCTTAAATGTGGAGAAACGTCATGCAATATTTGTGCACCCATTCGTCTGCCACTAGATGTTTTTAAGAAATTGCGTCACATTCCTTTTCCTGTTCCTGATGGTGATGGAGGGCACTATCTCCCATTTGCTGATGTTTTTAGCCCAAAAGATGAAAATACAGAAAAATACTGACCCTCTTATAAGCCCCCTGGAGAGTTATTATCAAAAAGAGCTAAAAGGAAGCTGCCATATTATGCACATGTACAACATGCTAAGAACAGTGACCTAATGCTGCAGTGTGCAGAGTGTGATATGTGGAGGCTTATATTTTCCAAATATAAATTAAAGAAAGAGGAGCGAGAACAGCTTCAGATATTATTGCAAAATTTCATTTATACCTGTGGATCGTCTTTAAAAGAATTAGATCTACCTACTGTCTGTCTGTATGTAGATGTCAGAGATCATGATTGTTTTGAACCAATAGAAGTACTGTACTATTCTGCTAATAATGATCCTATATGTATATATTGTGCTAAAGAGCAACCTTATGTTGAAGAGAATAAGTATCTTCAGTGTCAGTTGTGCTCTGATAAACCAGCTATTAGAAAAAGACAACTAAAGAAGTAGCTATGAATATGTTTATTCATTTTTGGCTTTTAAAAATAATGTTTATTTAGCGACATTATAATCAAAATTTATAATTAAAATTAACTTACCGCCCGCCCGCATCAGTACCGCGTGTGTAAGGAGAAACTACAAATCTAATTGGAGTGGCCTAAACCAAGTAATTTTATTGCAACTGCCTAATGCTGCTCTTAAACTTTGAGAAAGGAGTCCAGGGAGCGTTACAGGCTCCTTCCTTCCTTTAATTGGTCCTCATTCTTTCTCTTGTCTTAAACAGAGCTCTTCGGTCACATGACTTCTTGTCCTACACGTGGTTCAAGCGATCTGATTGGGACTTGAATTTCTCTGCATGAGCACACACTTTTACCTTGAGTGTCTCCAGACCCTTCCTCTGCAGGTAGCGAAAGGGCGGGGCGAGACTACTCTTCCCCATTGAATACTGTACAAAGTGCATGTATACCTCCATCATGGTGTCCAAGATAATTTTTTGATTTACAGTATAAAAGTGATTATCATTAACAAGTCAATTAATATCATGTACATGTATCTCATTCACAAGGATTTGCCAATGGTGGATAAGAACTGTGTAATAATGGTGTAATAAAATTGGCTTTTGTATGTACACGTACATGTATGTGTACTTTATTTGTTGTGTTTCTATCTTATAGAGTAAGTGCATGGACTCCATTACATGGAGCAGATGCCAATGATAAGATTGATGCTATCCAGTGGTTACTGGAGAATGGTGCTCATATTGAGTCTAGAGATGATGTGAGTTGTACATGTACATGTAATGTAGTAATGTACATGCATGTACAGATTTAATTTTTTTAGCATTTTTGATTTCAGTTGTTGATCTAAATGTAGGATTAAGATATGGTGTGAGTACTGTACAGCTAAAATCTAAAAACTGTCTCAAATGAGAGAGAATTAGACAGAATTTTATAAATAAAGGTGCATGTAAGCCTTTTGTGAGTGGCCCATACTTCTCTACATGCATGCTTTGATGACCTGACCTCAAGTATCACTGAAGCTTTTTGTGTTTTTAATAAATTTTCATTACTCATCCAAGTCTATTTTTTAATCAATTTTTTACAGGCAACTTTGTGTTTAAGACATTAACATTATTATTATTGTATTAACGACTACAGTTCACAAGATGATATGACACTTGACTGATGAGTATTACTTTATGATTCTGACAGAAAATTCTTGAGTTATGACCCTTTCAAAATATTAGCCATTTCTGAAAAATACCATTGGCTATATCAACCATCAATTACATGATGAACACTTAGCTGATCATTCATAGTCAATATTATTAATAATTATTAAAAATAAACATAACAAGAAACTAACACTATAAGCAACACTACAAATAACTATAGTAAGCAGCACTAATTAATAGCAGTATTACACATAAATTATCCCCTCAACTAACTTTTGTTTAGTTATTTTTAAAATCAGTAGTAACTGTTTCTTGTGTTGAAGAAGAAATTGTAACTTTTGGTTTTATCTTGCAGTCTTCTCCAGTCATAGCATTTTTTCTATTATCAGCATCATTCACTGTACGTTTGGACAGGAACAATACAATGAAGACACGAGGGCAAACAAGCACAGCAACACTACCATGGCACTCATCTGAATGGTGAATGATACCACAGCAGTTTGAAACTTGTCAGCTGTATTAAGATAAGTAAAGATAAATGCTATCCACATTAGACCAAAAGAAAACGTGGAAAATGCAACGTATTTTGATTCGTTAAAGTTTTGTGGGAATCTTATCGTTAAGATGGCAAGTACATTGCTAGCAATAAGGAGAATACTGTAATACACCATGAGAATAGTAATCATTGCTGTATGGGGACTATTGCACTGGACTACAAGTGAT
>NW_003546694.1:54275-69131 GCF_000090795.2 Amphimedon queenslandica | reverse complement strand
TTGGTTATATGAAATCCACACCACTGGTTGTTGACAATTATTTTGTATAAACGAATGTATTGCATGGGCAAGACTATACACAGCATCAACGACATTGGCAACATATGGGAACTGCACATAACCTTCAACTGAAGTGATGCTGCTATTGTTACAATTAATTTCATTGGTGCATTTAAAGACTTCTTCGTAATAACTAATGTACCAAGGATTTCGCTTGTTAGTAGAAGCTGTTAACTTTGAAAAGTAATCATCTAATGTTATAATTGGTTCTGAAGGTGGAAAAATTCCCCACATCCCAGCAATGACATCACCTGTAAATTCAGTTGCTGCTGCAGCAGATGCATCAGTTACAATCCAGACAAAGTTTCTTTTGGCAATATTGCTATCTTTAACCATTTGTGCATAATTTAGCAAATTTTTGGCATGATCTAAAGAAGCCAATAGTACAATCACATTGGCTGTTGTGTTGAAGAATAATAACTGTGCCAACTCACGGTAGTCTGAATCATCAAAGTCATCTCTTATTGGCTCATTAGCATCAATGCAAATTTCTTTAGCTTTAGCAACTAAGAGAAAATCTCGATTAAATGATGACCCAAAAAGATCATCAGAGTGTATAATTGAAACATGATCCCATTCATAATACAACATGATGTCAATCATAGCTTGTACTCCTGCATTGTTTGTAGGTATTGTCCGGAAAAAGTATCCATATTGATTACGATTATTTAATTCAGTTGAAGTGGAGCCATAACTGACTTGAGACATTTGGAATAGACGAAAGAAACTAGCCACTGGAATGGATATGAAGCTTTCCAAAGGACCAATTGTTGCTGCTACTGGTATTTGAATAGAGTCATTATCTGATGCATCTAATGGTCTACAAGTACCAGATTCAGCATCGGTATTTGTAAAGACAAGGTTAACACTTTCATCAAGAGCTATATTGTCACTTTGACAAGTATCTCTGATATCATATCCAAGGGTTATATTAGGCAATAGATCAGGGTCACTGTTTATACTATCCAGTGCATAAAACATTGCTTCTAACAGTTCTATACCATGGCCCCAGACTCTTTCACCACACTTTGCACCAGCAGATCCTTCTGCATCATTATGAATTGTGAACAATCCTCCCAAAATGATGTCCTTCCCTCTCCGATCCTGTACTCCATTTATTCTATTGCCACCATCAGTGATGAGTACGGATTCAGGAGGAGTATCATATTGAAACTGTACAACACTCTGTACAGACTGAAAAAGTAGAAAGCAAAAGAACAAGGACACCATGATTTGAATGGCCAGAAATACTCTGAACATTAGTATTTTATGCAAGCTGTTGCATTATTCTGTGTAGGAGTTTGCTTTGTCAATGCTTAAATATTGAAACCAGTATAATGTTTATGATGAGTGCTTGTTCATTTCTTTTTACGTTAACTTTTCCTTGTTTACTTTTACTTTTACTTTGTTTACTTCAACTTTTCCTTGTTTGTGCATGCAGTGCTTTTGTATTATAGATGACATGAGTATAATGTTAAAACCAAATTCTGTTATAAATTGTACTCATTACAACTGTGATTTATTATTTCGTGCTTGTATTGATGAAAACTAATGGAGCACAAATCCTAAAGCTGAAACTACATATAAAATGTACATGGTAATAATAAATACCTTAGAGTGACTTTTAATTGCGGGTACTAAATTTTGCGATTTTAGCACAAGGTAGATTTTGCTGGTATTAAAAATTGCGATTAAGTAATTATTACTAATAGTTATATGGCATCATGATGTCATTATTAATAATTGCATGTATTAATAATTGCGATTTTTAACCCAAACGCAAAAATCGCAATTAATAGTACTCGCATTTAAAAGTAACCTTAAGGTAATAAACATGTTTACAGAACTGGTTCTTTTTTCAATAGTCATCATGACTCAAAATACAGATCGATGCACTAAAAGTGTATCAGCAGCAACATAATGTCACATGTGTTACGCAATTTGGAATCTAATTGATCAATCACAGGTCATGTGATCAAGTGATTTACTATGGATTGGAGATATTATTCATTGTAGACACAGAATCAGCATAAAAAGTGAGACAGAATATATCAGAAAAACATTTTACAATTATTAATTCATATGCATGTCTTATGCTAAATATAAAGTTTCATAAACTAAGAGCTGCAAAAGTTGTTCAGTCATTTTGAACAAAGGATGTAAATCCTACTACATGTAAGTAACACTACTATTAACCAATAGCTTTTTTGAAATGAAAAATGCATGACTGCATCACACTAAATTTTTATTAATTTTATGATACATATGATGTACTTATATGCAATGTAGAAGTTGAAGTTTGAGGTTATTCTAACTTAAATTTTAAAGTTATGAGCATTTTTTTAAAATGGCCCATTTTGGAAAGTGGTACTCAAGGCTTTAGCCAATAGAGCTGTTGCATTTAGTAAAACTACCATTACTAAGTGATAGTGAAGCTGCCACTTTCATTTTGAGTGATGGTACATAACGATGCTGTCACAATAAATTGCTAATTAATGATAGCCCATTTTCCACTGTGTACCTCTGGTGAAAAATTGCTTAAAATCTTTCTTTAATTTCATAAAAATCTAATTTTGATCAGAATCACTTTAAAGTTTCTTTACAACATAAGTGCATGTATATACATCAGAAAAAAACAATAAAATTGCAGAATTCCCTCCTTGCTATTTTTGGCAAAATTAGCCAATGACTCTGTACAATATACAATGCATTACAGGGACTCTGGCTTCATAAAGGTGCAACTTAAAAAATTCATAGAAATCTAATTCTGATCGGAATCAACTCAAACCTTGTACATAATATAACTACATGTACATTAATCGGAAAATTAGAATTCTCTCCTAGTCAATTTTGTCAAAATGTCACCTGGGACTTGTTCTAGATTACGAATCATTAATGTTACTTAGAACAGGGCCAAAGTCTCTGTAATAGTAATAATTGTTGATCCTGTGTAAACACATTTATCTTTTAATTATTATTAAAAGTGTCCTTGTGAAGTTTTCTGATTTCTAAATTACCTGTTTTCCATCAAGAAATATTGAAGGAATTTCAGTAGCACTAGTAACAATGTAAATCATTAGTAATGTCCCTGAGACAGAGCAAGGCTCAGAACAATCCACCACTATTGCCTGTACCAAGTCATCAGGTGTTTGCATAGTCTCGTCGCCCAGTGTTCGCAGTTCTTCTTGAGGCAGTTCTTCTTCAGATAGTTCATCTTTATCTTCCAATGAAATCTCTTCATCTTGGATATTACTTTCATGAAGTGCAGCAGTGCTAGTTGAAGGCATATCTACAGTATCTCTCGATAAACAGTCAAATATGGAAAGCTGTTTAGCCATGACAGTACATGTGAAATCAATTATGGGTGTGTCTGACTACTCCCATAAGGTGTGGCAACTGGCAATACGGAAACGGAGTCTGAGTCTCATCGTGCAAGCTCAGCCTGTGAGGCGAATTAGCTAAGTAAATAGTGGAAATTCTTGTGCTTGTATGAACTTGTTTGTTTCTAACACATTTTTGCTAGAGATATGATGTTAAAGTGACAAGTTGGTGATTTATGCATTTGGTAGGGCACATGTTTGTAATGGTGGGGCATGTGCCCCACTGTGCCCTACCTTAGCTATGCCCTGGATATAGTTGAGAAGGAAGCTCATAGAAGACTCCTTAGCAAAAAAAATTATCCTCATATACATGTTATAAACACGTGCACTTCATTTAAATGCCAAGCAAACGGGTCTCTATAAGAATAGATGCCTAGGTGCTTCAATGAGGAAATACGGCAATTACACAATATTAATATAACAAACTGATTTATAACTAAACTGCAGGTACATGTACATGTACTCATTATTACCACATTAGGATGCTTCCAATTGATATCTGTCCCGTTAGAGAGGGCGGCAGTCTCAGTGGAATTAATATCTCCTCTTCCAGCTGCATTATACAACTGTCATCCCTACAGTATTAACAAGTTAATGAGTATATTATTAACAGTTATTATTTAACATTAATTACTGCTTCATGTTGTACATGTACATGTATGTCCCATTATCACATAATCTCATTCCAACACAAAATTCACAAAATATTTAACCATTAACTGATCATAAAACAGTGCATAAACAATGACAGTCAACACAACAATTACATTTTATATACATGTGTATGTACAAAAATAACTAAGAAACATACAAAATAGAAATACATGTACTTTACAAATTTATGACCCATTTATTTGCATATACACATGTACTTGAAAACAATCATGTATGGCAGTATTTATTGGTGGTGGGGACTTATGGTAAGATTGAATAAATTGATACATTTGTGCATTAAATATTGGTAACTTGCCATGTTATTGTGAATTGTGACACCTGTACATGACACTACTCAGTAATGCATGTGACACTACTGTCACAATTATGGAAAAACATAATGGAGGTCGGAGTGAAGAGAGGGAGGAATTAGTATTGGGCGGTATCCAATATTGTCATTATAACATTATTAGATTTAAAATACCTTGGATGAGGAGGAATCATAAATCAAATTGGATTATTTTGTACTATACTGTAATATACATCTACAGTACTTGTACAATGTAGCATAAATGTTCAAATAAAGGCTGGGTTTGAATAAACGCCTGGTACTAAGAATCTTCAAGTATAGATACATATATTTTAGTCAATATAGGCACCACAACATTTAGAGTGTCTCAAATGGCCTAACTACATGTACATGTAGTTAAGCTGAATGCATCAAACCTACATGTAGAGTTTGGCGTTCAAATTCCGGTTTTACTTTTTTAACTTCTATTTTACGCAATTTTTTGTCCTGAAAAAAAATTAATGCTGGGTTTTTATTTGAACATTTAAGGTACATGTACATTTACAATAATAATTATAATAACTACCAGAGTTAAATTCCCAATATGACCCTATTCTCACTGTTCAGAAAATTCCTCAGTCTATAGTCATTTGGGAATGGTCTTGGTGTGTGACCAATAAGTATGGCCGATATTTACATACAATGGCAATACTATTGACAAATACTGTTAGAGTTTTTAATGGCAGCAAGTTTCACAATGACTGATAGCTATATTAGTTGATTGAATCGATTATAAGAAGAACACAACGAAACGGAAAGAAGATAAAACATAAATGAGCTGATTTACTTATATAGAAAAAACATGCACAGACTAGAATGTTCTACAAGAATGTCCTACAATAATTAAGAAACATGTAGACATAAGAAAGAAAGATCTAGACTTAATCATACCAAGGTTAAATACATATTACATATTAATACTATTAATTAACAAACAATCTAGTTTCAAGTGTCTTTTCCAATAAATACATGTATTTGTAAGTTTAAAATTGAAGTACATTTGTAATTTAATAATTTGACAAATTCAGTTCCTCACAAATAATGAAGTGAAAATTTGTACTCATGACAAATCCTTGTATACTTGTCACTTACTCATTGAAATTGTTCTGTTAGTATACTCCCACTACTGGCTATACATGTACATGTACATGTACATACTGTCTCCTTACAATGAATATTATACACATAGTATGATTCGTATCATATCTGACAGTTATTTCTAATTCATAGTGCATTAAAATTGTGTTACTATACCCACTGGACGGAAGATGGCAATGTATAGCAGGCATTTCAGGTGCTGCATTACAAATTCAGCAGAAAAACTTTTGTTGTAATCATTATTTAATTGCTTAAATTGTTAATATACAGCAGCAATGGTAATATTTTTGATTTATCACTCCCACTGGATCAATGATATTATATTTACATGTACATGCATATAACAGTGTCTGAATGAATATGGAGAATTTAATGTCTCAAAGCATGAATAACTCATGTGGCCATTTACTAGGCATGGCATAAAACATTTCATCTAGAGACAGGAATAGATCCAATTAGCTATGTGGGTGGTTTATCTGTAATACGCATGCACATTATTCCCAATAATTGCCCTCATGTTTTGTTATTGACAAAATAGCTGCCATCAACTGAGTGTTTTTTATATTTATAGTGCTGTTTGTGTGGTTTCAGGTCTTTTGGCTAGTTGCTTGGGTAAGTTGGGTCACCAGTTGGACTAAGAAACCTTGTACAAGGCATTTTTATTCTGGTAGAATTTATGCATTTTTAGACTGTGAAGTCCTATAGTAATCACTTATATGATGTACATGCATCTTCTTGTTTGTGTGTGAGGCAATGAGTTGTTAGGTCTTCTTGAAGATCCTGGGCCATCATTCTTTCCTTCCACTACATTCAGTGATGTAATGAACTGTGTAAGTAATGTGCCTACCCCAGTAGAGGCAGGGAATATAGAGGATATGGCAGGGGGTTCATCACTTAGAGATGGCCCCAAAGGTAGGAATTTTGCTCCAACAAGGCCTGTAGGAATTAGATTTTATCAGTAAGAACAATTAAGCTAGGTTTTCAAAATGCTAAGTTTACCGTACACCAGAAATCCAGTAGCACTGTAATAGGTCCTTTAGTAGGAGTTTAGTATGGGATTAGGCTATAGGGGATGGCCCCAAATGTGGGGATTCTGTCAATTCATTAATTTGAATCTTTTACCATGCCACACCCTGGTCCGTACTGGCAGTAGTGGGGCTTGATTTTGATAGGAGCATGATAGGAGCATAATACGTTCATTGTACATGTAGATGTCATTGTTAATTTCATAATTATTTTGATAGACATTTTACTTGAATGGCAAATTGGAGCACAGGAGGTTTCCCATGAGTTTTTGCTTGTTACATGTGTAGTAGGAACCCAGGTAGGTACAAGTTTGAGGTGTAAGCTGTATAGAATTACATGTACATCTTGGTTTCAGTATTAGTCTCCAACCACATCTAAGTTTTTCTAGGCAGAACCTTAATCCAGTATTTTTTATTTCTATTCCACCATTGCAAAACATGTATTAAATCATAATAAATGCAGTGAAACATCGACTTTTATGGTAATTTTGAATTCAGAAACAATTAAAACTGCTTTTCTTATTTACTTTTGTACATGTAGTTCCAAAGTAATACCCTCTTCATAATAATCAGAATGCCACAAAAAGCTATCAGTTACTGTTCATCGTTGATGGTGGACAGAACTTTGGATGCTATATTTCACATGGAGATTGTAGCTTTTCTGTGCTGTTATTATTATTAATTTTGGTAATTTGTTCAGGATTCCAAAGCCACAATACAGACTAAGTGTTATCTAAAGCATGTTACAATGCATATACTGTACATGTAATTTATTGTATACCGTATATCGGGTATATTTCAATGCATGAAAAGTGGTGGAAATATTAAGTTCAATGATGGAATAATTCGGAAGCCTTTTATATTCCGAAAATATTTTACTTGCTATTATTTCCATCAACCACCTGGCCTGGTAAGTCAATCGAAGCATTTGCTGACTTCTCCACTTCTGAATCAACCTTAGCAACACTTCTAACTGGCAAAGAAGGCTCTTTATGGCCTTCGAGTTAGAAAAAATGAAGCCATGGATAGTTATGAAGCCACGTGTTCATATTAATTGCACAATACCACATATCTTATATTCCTTTTTATCCGCATATTTTAAAATTTCATAATATTTATTTTCGTAATTTTTTGCTTTTTCCGAAATATTAATGCATCGAAATATACCCGATATACGGTAGTATCACCTGATGCAGGTACATGTACATGTACATGTGCTCTCAATAAAATAATTTTGAATGAAATAATTTACATGCTACTAATGTTTAGAAATCAAGAAATGCCAAGAAGTCATGAGAGATCCGTCAATTGTGTCTCAGTATGATTTCGTGTAATTGGCTGGTCAAAATTTTGTAATGGACATTCATAGATCTGATTAGGCTGAGAGTAATTGAAACAAGCAATTAATTTTCAAACAAGTGCCACCCCCACAGCAGAGCAACGATTTAGACTGTGGCATACAGTGTACATGTAGCTGGACATTTCTGTAAATTGCTTTTGCAAACTTAATTTTTCCAAATTTACCTTGCCTTTTAATTTACATGTAAATAGGCCATTGATTTATGCACCAAATTTTCAAGGACTAAATTTCTGCGATTTTGTTAACTCTGCAAAATTAGAAAAAAATTGGGCCAAATAAATTTCTTATTTGCAATTAACATTTATTTTTAACTTAATTTTCCTCTCCATGAAACAGATTTTGCTTATCACTACTTAATGTCACACCAGTATATTCCTCCCCAGTCAGTTAAAACTATTTTTGCTGTACAAAATTAATTTTGTTTTCGTTTCTAGCTAATATGCAAAAGTACATGTACTTCTTTTACATCTATTATTAATACTGCTTATTCTTTGTAAACTCCATTTAGTGAATTAAAAGCAAGAGTGTGGGATAGCAAGCGATTTTTTTAATGTTTAATCTGTACAATTGCTTAACATTATTAAATTTTATGACTTTAAGTTAAACTACAAACAGCGCAAGCTCAGCTTTTGCCTACTCAAAATAATTGGAATGGATCCATTTCTGTCTCTAACGGCATGTGCATAATACAGCTTACATGTATATATATATATATATATATATATATATATATATACAGTACAAGATGTGACGAAAACTTTATTACTGCAATTTGGGACAATTCCCAAACTAATTACATCAATAAAAGGGCATGATCTACCAAAATTAATATCTATCAATAATCAACACTGCACAGTACGATATCTTAACTACGAACACACCATAATGAATGCACAATAAATTAATTCACTCCATTGATATAGATCTAGTATATACTTACTGGAGTTTCCCCGGCGAGACTACCCAATAGGCAGTTCCTGGTCAGAGCAATCAAAAGACACACTTTGCCACAAAGGACCTGCGTCCTGCGTATATGACCACCATTAATTGCGGGGGATAGATAGGAGGAGCTGAGATACTCGTCGTAACGTCATCATCTTATTATTTTATTAATTTTTTATTATTGCAATTATGCATGTGGTGGTAAGTTGTGTATGTATTCTTTTTAATTCTTTGGTTTATCTCTCTCTTATTGTAGTTTAGAAAGACACTATGAACTAGAGAGAGAGCAAGTTTGAAATTGGTGCCGCTACAGCCCTTCAGTAAGAATAATGTTATTTTACCATGCCCACTCTTGCAATTGACCAATGAAATTGCAGTATTGTACATGTAGTTTAATTATTAATTGTTCATATTAACTAGCTCCTTAAATTACTTAATGGTTGGTAGTTGTCGAGGGTCCAATATTTTGCGTTTTCTCCAAAATTATTTTAGAAGCTAGTATTTGTGGATACAAATATTGGTGGCTTGCAGTTAGCAAACTTTTTTTCACTTGGATCTACAGCACTAGTTTCCAATACATGACTTATAGTGGAATATAGAGTAATAGACAAAGACTCTGGCTCCTCCACTGGCTTAGAAGTAGTTTTTATGTGTGGGTTGTGTTAAAAATTTGTGGATAAAAGTGAACCTTGAAATTAACAAAAATTAACACCCCACAAATGTTACCAACCATGTGGTATGAACTTAGCGTATCGTATAGTAGGTAATTTTCGGTGGTTGAAAATTTCGACTGAAACCAGAAATGACTTTAGAATACAAATTTGTTGGTTTTATTTTCAACTAGGCAAAAATAATTGATTTTATGTCTTCACTAGCATCTGTAGGACTGATAGCATTAGAAAGAGGTCCCCTGGTCCTGTAGGGTCTGGAAGAGATTTTTTAGTAGGTGAACACCGTTTTCAAGGCCATCCATGCTTGTTGATCATGTTATTAGTAATTTATTATGGTCACGCCTATCTTCAGAATGAAGTTTCATCAGAATTAATTTTTGTTCAGAATTAATAGCAACAAAACAGACGAAAATAAGCACCAGTTGAAAATTACCCGCTATACGGTATTAAATTAAATAGCACTCTATGCATATTCTTTGTATTATTAGTCCGTTTTTTGAGCTTGATAGTAATAATAATTATATTTTATTTTACAATTTAATCTTTGTCAGAAGACAAGGGCCCTGAATTTTATCACATTGATAAATAGACAGCTTCACTTGGACACACCTTCACAATATCAAAGGTAAGGCTACCATAGAAAAAGATCACAACTTCTATCTTTATATTATTTAACAAGTAACTAAGATTTATATTTTATAGGCAAAGGTAAGACTATCATTTCCTTGACAATTGTGACCTCAGTAACAGTTTTTTGTAGGGTACTATACTACTATCGTCTCAAAGGAAAGAGGTGTTTGTTCCCATTTGCATTCCATTATACCCGTATGCTATTAAGGTAAGGACCATGTGAGAGTCATGTGAAAATACATGTACATGTATATACAGCATATACTGTACATGTGTATACATTATGCATGTACATGTACATGTACAGTAGTTACACCATTAATGTTAATAGTAGACTTAAATTAGCCTTTTACTTAGTACATTTACATGTACATATCGTCGGCCTGCCTAACTCTATTATTACTACAAGTACTGTACATGTATATTATGTTCTGTGTAATTACCGTATTTGCCTGATTAGTAGCCGACCTAGGGGAAATGGGTTCAATCCCTCCTTTGGCAGATTTTTTTATTGTTACACAATTTTTCCCCCTGTTAATGAAGAAACTCCTGGGCTTTTAATCAGGCTTATACATAATATTTAAAAGACTGTCTTACTTAGAATCCTGGACTCTGCATTGATGTACATTGAGTAAATAGGACATCCAGGGAGTGCTGGGCCAAATAAATCAATTAGACCTGAATTTATTGGAAGGTGACAAGTAATGAATTGCCATTATGTACAGGAGAACCCTTAATAGTGTACAAATCAAAGGTAGTAAATAGTAGCTTTGTCTTTGTTTTGAAAATGGTGAGACAGGATTTTGGCTTTACTCCTAAATTTCCTGAAGTGATCGAGAAAGAGAAGCCAGAACAGGTGGAGACCAATGTTCAGGTTGATCTGACAAAACATACATGTACCATAAAGGTGATTATGTGATTAACATGTGTGCCATTGTGTGGGCATGATTGATGGGCATTATTTAGGCTAAGAGTAAAGTTGCGGCTGAGGAGGTGGTCTCAATTGCCAGTGGAATATTATGAAGATTTATAGAATGAGTGATGATATTTTAGCAAAGTAAGAGGAACTGACATGACATCAGCTACTGTATTCTTATTATTATTTATTTCATGTACATTGACATGTAGTGCACTGCATTTACATGTACATTATGTTTGTAAATGATAAGCATTAATTTTAATGGTAGCTGTAATTGAATTTACTATGCTTGTTTTGTGCATGTACATGTACATGTACATGTAGTGTACATGTACTGCACATATTCATAATAAAACAATTCTTCATTTTTATATTATTTTATTCATTAGCTCATTGTTAATTGCCTTGGAGACATGTACATGTACATGTACATGTACCTGTACATTATCATTTCTTTATATGGATCTGAAATTATTAAGATACATGTGTAAAAGCACAATTTAAATGTACATGCATATAAACATGTGTAATTCTGATTCCTATCACTTTTTGTGTTTCTGTTTTTGTTTGGTAGAGTATATTCCATCAAAAAATTGTATTACAATATTGGATCAACCATCACTATTATCTAACTCTATTTCCAAATTGAATCATCTCTATGGAAGCAATGAAGGAAGTTTTATTCATAATAAAAGATGTAGCAGCTAGTGGATATTGTTAGCACTGTCTAAAGTGAGTCACGTGTCCATGATCAATACAAGCTTGGGAACACATGGAACCTCCTCCTATCATGCAAGAGGTACACAGTAAATCAAAGGATCAGTTTCATATATAAGATATTAGTAAATATTATTAGACAAGACATTGTACCATTACTCATGTGTATTAAATTATAATAATTATCATCTGTATTAAAGTGTTTTTTTACTGTTGTCACATGTTTTATTTGTAGTATTCGAAGTTCATGAACAACTTTGTTCCTTCATTTAATAGAGCATTACATCTCAAATTTATAGACCCTGGAGGACTTCGACCCAGTAAGTTATACTGCGTTTACACTAGCTTCTTTAATTGAGCCAGCCCTGTTTAAAGTGGGCCAGCAGAGTTTCATTTGATAGTGTAAACAGTAACCAAACTGAGCTGAAGTGAGCTGGGCCAAACCAGGCCAGCATGGTTACTACATGGTTCAGCGCAGTTTAGCCCACTTTTGTAGTGTAAATGCAGCATTAATGATTAGACATGTATTTCTTTTACAAGTCAATGGGTCTACTGAAATTTAGCATTTTCAGTTTTAAGCCTCCAATTTTAGTTAGATACACCGTATATGTAATGGTCTCCAAAATAAATTTTTGTATACATTTTTGTGCATTTCCATGTACATGTATATGTAGTGGTAACAGCTAGGAGTTTGACATAAAACTATCTTTTTATCACATAAACACATCATGTCTTTTATAGAATCATTGTAAGAAAAGGTCTTGTTCCCCTAGATGCCAATATCGCTCAGAGTTGCCACGACAATCACCTCATTGTTTCAGGAGGATTCTACCTCATAGATGAGTCTTTTCTCCCTTGGAGTGATCATCAAGGAAGAGAGAATGAATTTGGGGCCTCTTGTGAGGAGAAGGAGGGGAGAGGATCTGAGGAGAAGTGAGCTATATTAATGTTGTCATTTGAAATGTATTGTATTAGAATTGTTTTTTAAAAAAGGTTGCGTATATGTATATGTACATGTACATGCATGTACTTAGATCTGCCTATGATAATCGGGGGTGGTCGGGAGCTACTACCTCAAAAAATAAGTGACCAGTACCTTATTTTGACCAACCAGCCAATTAATTTAACCACTACAGTCTACAAATGCATGATAATACTCTACCCTGTACCACCCTGCAGCTAAATATAATCACATTGATCAGGCCTAATTCAGCCTGAAACCAAGCCTGATATCAGGCATGGACCATGGATTTTGGGCAATCAGTCCTGATACAATCATGGAGTCAGCCACGGTACAGGCATGATAAGCATTTATACTGGATCAGGCCAGACTGACTTTCGTGATTCAGCAATGATAGCCAAGAGGGCTGTATCAATACTGATATCAGGCTTGAGTCATTAATTTTGGGCAACATTTTGAATCAGGCCTGAATATATTTGGCTGTGTATGTGAACATCATTGACCACAAATAGTATTGAACAGTAAAAATAAAATAATAATTAATGGAACAGTCTTCTGTCCTTTCTTTCTGCCCAAAGTTGAACTGCTTCCAGAGAGGGAAAATCTGTTGTCTGTGGGCCTTCAATTGCAATCCTCATGAGAGAGTCTAGAGTTTTTTCTGACATGTGATTTCTAATTTGTGTCTTAGTAATCTTTAACTGTGAGAAAGACCTCTTAACATCTGATGTACATGTATGAATAGGTATTACCCTGCAAGTTCCTCATAGTATGCTCATGTTTGGAAAGATGGTACTGATTGAGTTGTTTGTGCACAACTCACTTCTCTTAGCTTCTTAGTACCACAACTTTCCTTTAGATACTGCTTGTAAGTACTTTACTCATCGACACATTCCTGAGTATTAGCAGCATTTCCTTCATATTGCTTTGCTAGATTTTGTACATCACAGTGGCCATATCTCATGAAGGAATCAATTTTCTTCTTTGGTTGGGTTTGTGGTAAGTTTTGGTAGCTTAGACAGATCGAATATTCCAAAGGCAGCCATGATTTATTTGTCTTGAAAACGATGTTCAGTATTTTGACATAGGCTGCTAATGTATGGCAGCCTGATATTCTGTGCAACATAATCATCAGCTAAATGAGCTGGCTTCTGTATTTCAATTCCTGCCTCTTCCAGGTGACTTAAGAATACGCTTAGTTCTGAGAGATCAAGTCCAGATATTTTCCATTGTTCCAATGATGACAGAGTAGTTGATACCATTTTTGGTATGATAGTATAGTCACAGTCAGTAAGCTTGAAATATTGTGATAAATGTGATACATGTGGCAAAACATCAAAGAGTAATAGAATTGTATACACAAAGCGAAACTCACATGATACATTAGCTAATCCTAAACAGGCCTTTCAGATGCTTCTTGTTGAAAGCTAACAATAACAGATGTTTAACACAACTTTAGGTTATTAATACTGTAATCAATACTAAGCCATTGAGTAGAACAAGGTGCAGTCAGCCTTCCTTTCTCTTCTAGTAGTAACTGTACAGCTTCAGTGTAGCCATCGGAACTGCACTGTTATCACAGAAATCATATAACTGGCAAATAATACTTTGAAACTTTTTCACATAGGGAACGGCACCTGCAGCTTGTGATGAAGCCAAATTCAATCTGTGTGCTGCACAGTGTACTTCAGTTGCAGAATTATTAATCTGTTTAAGTTGTGCCACAACACTATTATGACAACCAATCATAGTAGAAGCACCATCAGTTCCAATTCCTCTTAAGGCCTTTTCACACTGGCACAATTTTTGACGTGCTTCAATGTGCATTGATGACACAGCTGAGGCAATGCACATTAATCTTGTTCACACTGTTATTATTAGTACTTCATGAATATAATTAATGACCATTACAATGTTGTTATTTTCAATTCAATAACCCGTGCAATAACCATGGTGGCTACTGTAGCTGTAGTAATACTGTGTTGCATGTTCATTCACTTGCAAAGACTCAAAATAAGGAATATGCAAATGAGAGAAGCATCTAGGAAAAAATTTTTGATGATGCTAAAAAGAGAAAGAAAACATAGAATGAT
>NW_003546694.1:50437-52338 GCF_000090795.2 Amphimedon queenslandica | reverse complement strand
CTGATGGGTCAGTATCTAGAAAAATTATTAGTTAACTTATAATATTATAGTAGATCTACCACTTCTCAATTTCATTGAATGATCAAAGTTTTGAACATCCGAATTACTGCCAGTCTCACTCTGTGGAACAACTAGTAAAATTGAGTAGCATGATATACTGGTATACATTCAAGACTGAACTGCTTTGTGCTTACCATCAACATCCGAACGATACAGTTGCACCCATAATTCATATCGTTTATCTGGTATGTCATATTGGTTTTCAAATCTTTTGGAGAATTGCTTGTGCTCACTTTGAGTAAAATCTATATAAATAGTCATTACTCACATTAATTAATTGTGCAATATACACTAACTCACTTGCATTTCTTTTTAATTCCTTAATTTTCTTGGCTGTCTTCTGTCTATCATCTCTTTCTTTTTTCCTCTTTTCTTTTACCCTTATTTCTTCCAATTTCCTTCTTTCTTTCTCCTCCATCTGCTCGATGTATTCATAACTAGTAAGTACCCTACCACAGGATTTAGCATTTTTTGTGGGAATGGTACTCGGGTGAGACGGAGTTACTGGGAAGGACTCAATAGCTGCCCTCCTTCATAATAGAGTAAGAGCCCTTTATAAGTCACCTTCAGATAGTGATCTCTCTAGCTGAGGAGGCTCATCTTCCAATGACAAATTGCTGCAGCTTCTCCTCTCTTCATCATCAGCACTATACATTGGTATATACGCCAATCCTGTCTCTTGTAAAAGTGATTGGCCCTCCTGTTTACCATGACAATCGACTTTAAGAGGATTCCTATTAAATGCATAAATGCCGGTGACCTTAAAACCTCCAGTAACATTATTCTGGGTCATTGCTCTTTTCCAAGCTTCAGCAAAAAGTGCTGAAAAGTCATATCTACTAACAACACGGCCTGGATTCTTGCAATAGAATTCATGACATACTGCCTTCCAGGCAGATTTAAGTGGACCAAAGCATCCCTTATCTAGGGGCTGAGTAAGATGAGTAGTATTTGGAGGAAGAACAAATATTAAAATTTGTTCTTTAGCAGCAATTCTTATAAAATCAGGATTATAATGCAATGAGTGTCCATCCATTATGAGAAGCAACGGCCTTACTTTTGGAACGGTCATCAAAAATAATTTACAAAACCTAAGTATAAAAAGCTCTTGATCAATCCATCCATTAGTAGACGATCCCAACAGTGTTCCTGGTGTCTCTCCAGACATGAGCTGAAAATTATGAGACTTACGATCAAATATGATGAATGGAGGCAATGTTATCCCGGTTGCACACATACAAGCTAATACAGTAATCTGAGAATTTCTGTCATTCTTGGCTCCTTGCCTAGATTCAGGGTTAAGCTGTAACACTGTTTCATTACAGCTGAAAATCCGTGATGCATCGTTAAAGAGTAAGTTCTTGTGTAGTGTTTATAATTTAATTATTTTTTACTTATTAATTTCCAGACTATACACACATACTTCTGCATACATTTGCAAGTCCTCATACAACATCAATCAATGTACATATCAACATTAATTAACACCTGCAGACACCCACACAATTTATTCATCATAGTGTGTATATAAGCAGTTGCTTTTTGGAAAATAATAGATAGTCTGACTTAGGCAGTTATCAAAATCCATTCTCATAGTTCCTAGTGAATCTCTCTTCCTCTCCTTTAACGCTCATCCTCTCTTCACAGTTTTAGACCTCAACCCTCATCAATAGTATTCAGCTCAAATACTATATTGGTGACCCGTTCAAGCATGGAAGATGAACAACAGCAACCTCAAGATGTCGCTCAACAAGAGCAGGACAACAACCAGCAACCACCACAACCACAGCAGCTACCTCCTACAACTGTCACTGCTGTCAACATCAAAATACCACCTTTCT
>NW_003546694.1:47686-50417 GCF_000090795.2 Amphimedon queenslandica | reverse complement strand
ACAGCTCTTCATACTGAGGAGTTGGGAGACCGCAAGCCTTCTCAGTTACTGAAGAGGATGCACCAGCTGCTCGGGGATAAAGCTGCCACTGCTGACACAGCATTTATCAGAGAGCTTTTCCTCCAGAGACTCCCAGCCAACGTGAGAATGGTCCTTGCCTCTGCCGGAGGAACACAGTCTTTTTTGGAGCTCGCAGACTTGGCAGACAAAGTCATGGAAGTTGCAAGCCCAGTACTGGCACAGGTTAGCAGCAACACGGACGTACAACAGCTATGAACTGAAGTTGCTGACCTCAAGTCCTGGTTTAAGTTCTTGAACCAGTACCAACGCCGCCCTCCCAAGCCCCATCGTCGCTCCCCCAGTCCACCTTTTAGACCAGCACACTTGCAATTACAATGGGTATGAGCTCCTTATGAGCGATTGATAAGGGGTGCAGCTGGGCTGGCCTGGTAGCTGGAGCCATCTGTCTGCCCCAACAGCCCCACACCCCCATGACCCGGAGGCATCTGACCAGATCTTCACATCTTGGGAGGCACTCCTCTGCTTCCAGAACCATGATAGACCATTCCATGACTCCAGGAAAGTTGCCCACCACATCAGGTCTCCCCTGGCTTCAACATTAAGTGTGACCAACTGCAAAGGTCCCCCTTTGACTGCCAAGAGTTCGTGAAGGTGACGTATGAAGCACCTCCCCAGCCTGACAACCTTTGCTGCATGCTACAGTTTCCCAGCTAAAGACTCAATTTGTTGTTTTGTGGCTGTCTTACGGTCCCGGAGGTCATGAAGCAGCAACTGTAACTCATCGATTTTCCGACTGGGTAAGGATAGCTGTCCTAGAACTGAATCAAAGATGATACCCAGAATTTCCAGCTTAGTCGATGGGCCCTCGATCTTATCCTCCGCTAGAGGGACGCCCAAGCACTGACACAACTCCACCATAGTGTTTAGGTCCCTCCCACACTGAGGGCTGTTGGGAGAACCCAATATTATGAAGTCATCAAGATAGTGAGTGATGTGGTTCACCCCTTGAGACTTGGCAATGAATTGAATCATGTCGGCGATGACACTGAATAGCTTAGGCATTGACCTCAGCCCGAATGGTAACACTGTATCTACATATAGTGCACCTTTTTACTGCATCCCCAAAAGCTAGCGGTCCGCTGGGTGAACAGGAACTATGCGGAAGGCACTTTTGACGTCCAACTTGGCTAGAAGTGTACCTGGACTTAAGGAGCAAACCTTATCTGCTATCAATGATGTCCACTGTGACACTGTGACATACGATAAGGACGAGAGATCTTCAGAGATGCCGTCGTTGACGCTGGCACCATGAGGGGAAGTTAGGTCTACTATCAAGCGCCATGTTCCTGGAGCCTTTTTGGGAATAACTTCAAAAGGACTTGTGTGTAGCCCTGGTACTTCCCCCTCAGAAAACAGACCTAGCACTCTCCCCAGTGATACTTCTTTCTCAATATAAGCCTGGACTACGTCAGAGTGCTCCAGGCAAGATAGCATGTTGTAGCACACCGGTTCCAACCTGGAGCCTCTGGCAAAGCCAATTCTGAAGCCCTCCCGTAGGCCAGTGAGAATAGCGGAGGTTAACTCCCTATCTGGGTGGGTTTGGAGAAGAGCTTCCCACATTGATAATTTCCTTGACAGAGGGGAGAAGATCCCTGTTAAACTAGGCAGTGGCTGAGCTACTCCCACGCACAGCTGTAGGGCGTGAAAATCCCGCCCATATAGGTACCGCCCCTCATAAACGTTCCCCGCCCAATGGCTTTCAACATCAATGACTGACTCTGTAAACAGAACAAAAACAAAGACTCAACTATAGATAGACAAAGCAATAAATCCTTGCGGATCAGTCACACTCCGTAATTGAGTGGAGAATTAAGTGTGTGTGGGTGTGTGGTAAGTTTCACTCTTTTTACAGGACACCTGAGGGTGCTGGCCGCCACAGTCAAAGCATGCTTGGAGGAAGTCACATTTCTCCCTGGTACATTTACCAGTATAGCTAAAGGGAAAGCACACTGAACTCTTCCATGGTTTGTCCTTTATGGCTGAGCGAGGTCTTTTGGAATTGCCCGTTTGGAGAGGCATACCCTTCCTCTTAACCCCCTTGAGATCTTCGGGCAGATCGGGGTTCCATGGCTTGTCACTTCGAAACGCCTTTAGCTTTCTTCCAGTTTCCAGTTCTACCAATGCTTTCCACTCTTTAAATTTTTCAAAGGCTTCAGACTTTTGCTTTAGTACATAGATCCAGACATACCTTGTACAGTCATCGATAAAGGTCAGGAAATACTCTGCTCCGCTTACTGATTTAGAATTGACCTTTCTACAAATGTCACTATGCACCAGTTCTAGTGGTTCCTTTGCTCTAGTCTCAGAATGTGAAGGAAAAGTACTTTTATGTTGCTTTCCTTCTAAACATGATTTGCAGAACTGAATTTCATTTGTTAGAGTGAAATTGAAATCACCAACAAGATTCTCCTTAGCTAACTTCTGTAGACTCCTTACATTAAGGTGCCCAAATCGATAATGCCAGATGTTTTCCTTTGTTGTATCTTGACACGAAGTTGCTGAGTTATCGTAAATCGGAGTAGTATTGACTTGATAAAGACCTCCTATCTTCTCTGCTACAGCGATTGGTCTATGATTGGGATCTCTGATAATGCAACTTGACTTTCCAAATTTGACACTGTTTCCCCTTTCTACTGCTTTCGAGACACTC